>NC_083887.1:10531287-10834318 GCF_032452875.1 Bos javanicus | reverse complement strand
GACCTCCTGGGTTTGTCCAATGCAAGAAATAACTTTCCAGTTACAGAAGGATCCTTTAATGGGAAAAAAAAAGTTCCCACAAGACTGTGGATGGTCCCCATGCAGCATATAGTCAAAGAGTGACCAGAGGACCACCTGAAATCTGTGCTGCAAAAGTCATTCCTGAGCTGGGAGAGAGGAAACTGGATTCCCTCTAAGGTCTCTTCCACCTGAACTCAGGATAACCCAATGGGGAGAATGGGGGTCCTGCAATCAGAGTGTCTGGGTTCAAATTCTAGCCCAATCTTTAGAATAGGGCTGTGGTATGCTATGGTTAGTCATTCAGTCGTGTCTGACTCTGCAACCCCATGGACTGTAGCCCACCAGGCTCCTGTCCATGGGGATTTTCCAGGCAAAAATACTGGAGTGGTTGCTATGCCCTCTTCCAGGGGATCTTCCCAACCCTGGGATCGAACCCAGGTCTCCTGCACTGCAGGCAGATTCTTCACCCTCTGAGCTACTTAGAACAGGACTCAGTTCAGTTCTGTTCAGTTCAGTCGTGTCTGGCTCTTTGCAACCCCATGGACTGCAGCACACCGGGCTTCCCTCCATCACCAACTCCCGGAACTTACTCAAACTCATGTCCATCGCGTTGGTGATGCCATCCAACCATCTCATCCTCTGTTGTACCCTTCTCCTCCTGCCCTCAATCTTTCCCAGAATCAGGAGTCTCTAGCAGAGGCAAGGGTTGGCAGTGGCCTGCTACAGGGTCCGAGGCAGAGTGCAGCAGTGCATGCATGGGACCTTTTGAAGGAGGCCCCCATTATCTTCATTACCTTCAGGATAGTTTGGCCTCAGGTCAAGCAACAGGGAGGAACACAGCCCCGCCCAATAAAAAATTGGATTAAAGAATTACTGAACATGGCCCCGCCCATCAGAACAAGACTCTGCAGGCTCTCCCATCAGGAAGCTTCCATAGCCTCTTATCCTTCTCCATCTGAGGGCAGACAGAATGAAAGCCACAATCACAGAAAACTAACGAATCTGATCACATGGACCACAGCTTTGTCTAGCTCGATGAAACTAAGCCATGCCGTGTAGGGCCTCCCAATACGTATGGGTCATGCTGGAGAGTTCTGACAAAACGTGGTCCACTGGAGAAGGGAATGGCAAACCACTTTAGTATTCTTGCCTTGAGAACCCCATGAACAATATGAAGAGGCAAAAAAGAACAGGGCTAGAGAGATGCTATTTAAATAAACTGAATTTGTATCATCTGTGGGCAAGTGGGGCCCAGTGATGGCGGTGGTACCCACTTGGGGAGGATATGTTCTGTTTGCCCCTACAGACCCCTTTGCAACCTTCATTAGCCACGTCTGCCCAGAAGACATCCACTAGCCTGGAGGAAATTCTTCTACAGGCTCTCTTGTTGGATGCAAGAGGCTCCTGCCACAGTAGGAGATTGCAGGAAGGGAAAAGGGTGAGGGGGGCACAGTGAAGCCATGGGCTGTCTCCTGGTCCCTATCCTATCTGACGGGCTGTGTCCTTCAAGTGAAGGTCACGTGCTCTCCAGGCAGCCTTATCTACATGCTTGCTTCTGGACCCTGGAAATTCCTCCCCTAACCTCAACCCTCCAGGCCCAGAAGGGACAGCTCCTTTGCTACTAGCCCAGAGATACTGCGCTTTCTCTTGTGGAGTCTACTAATTAAAGCCTCTTCCAGTGATCTTAATTTGAAGTTGCTTCTGTGGTTTGCTGGGACCCTGATGCCTCTGAGGACGGTTGAGAGGGTTAATGTGCACTTAGAAAACATCATGACAATGACAGTTGTATCCTTTCTCCTGTGTCCCACTCCTCTTTTCACCCAGGGTTAACCCTTCTATCTGGTTCCTCTTCTGATTCTTTAACAGAGGAGTCAACAAACTGCAAAGAGCCAGACAGTTGATCTTTTAGGCTTCATGGGCTACCAGCCTGTCACCATGACTCAACCCTTTCCTTGTTGGAAAGAAGCAGCCATAAGCAATATAAAAACAATAAGCGTGCCTATGTTCCCATAACATTTATGAACACTAATATTTGCATTTCTTAGAATTTTCATGGGTCATGTAATAGTCTTATTTTTATTATTTTTCAACCATTTGAAAAATATAAAAACCATTTTCAGCTCTCAAGTTATACAAAACAGGCAGGCTTTGTATTACACTCCATAGTTTGCCGACTCCCGCTTTAACAAAGTTCTGAGATTTAGCATTCATACTACACCAGAGAGCTTTTAAGCTCCAAATTATTATTCTACTTTTCTTCTAGTTTCCTTTTAATTTAAGAAGCCTACAAATTCATTCTTTGAAGCCAAAGCTTGCTAGCTCTTTACCATCATCTTTGCCAAATGGCTTCCAAAATCCTGTCCCATAGCACATTCAGACCCCTCCCCTCTATAGCATCTTCCAGGGGCAATGACCCCGAAGCTGTTCCCACACAAGAAACCCATCCCAGCACTGTTTCACCTAGGAAAAGGCACAGCCAGGACTAGCCCAGGGTGATTCACTCCCGGAGACAACAGCATGGTGTATCTGGACAAAGCCTGTATGCTGGCAACGTTGAGAAGATGAGGGTAGTGTTTGCAGGATTCCACCTGATTATGTCCACCATGGGATGCTACCCATTCAGGACATTCATGTATATCTCATGATTTACTGCTCTGATGATGATTCTCTCCTTCCTCCCTTCCTTCAAAGGCCAATCTGATCAGTTGGTGCAAAAGTGCTGGTAGATACTAAGCTGTTTAACCCATTCCAATAAACCTGACTTATACAGACAGAGACATTCTTGAATTTCATCCATCCAGTCTTTAAAATAATTCCTTATCTAAGCAGTGATTTTCAACTCTGGCTGCACATTAGAATCACCTGGAAAGCATTTTAAAATGCTAATGTGTAGACCCCACCCTACAATGGTTACAACGTTATCTGTGATTTTACAATGCTTCCCAGTGAATTCTGGTGCCAAGTGAGGCTTTAGAATTATGGACCTAGAGGGATGGCCAAGGAAAAAATTTTCAGGCAGCTGAAGGAGGTCATGTCATGGCACACCCATTCAAATCACAAATGCTTTATTTTTCTTACTCTCCATGCAGAGTTGCAAAAATGAAGGCAATTGGGAGAACGGATTAGAAATTAAAATTACTGTGCACCTAGTTTGTGTTTTGCTTGTATTAGTGACTTTTCATTCATTTACTCATTCATCCAATAGCATTTATAAAGCTACTGTGTGCCAGGCACCCTGCTAAACACTGCATATATGAGGTGAGTAATACAGGCATGATCTCTGCCCTCATGGAGCTTATATTCTCATGGGTGGAAAGTGTAGAGGAACTGAACTAATTATGACACAATTATTATTTAATGACAATTAAGTCTTACAACCTCAGAATACACCTTCCATGGGTATCAACTTACTTGAGGGAGACCAGGCAATCTGGCTGAACCTCAAAGCATGAATAAGAACTTATGAAATAAAAAGTGGGGATGGCCCTGTGGTAAGTAGGTAGGAGTTTAGAGCTTTTGAAGAACTGAAGACAATGTGGGTGAAATTCAGAGAGCAAAAGAAGAATAGTGGGATACATGAGGGCCATGGCCTTGGAGGCCTTATTAAGACACTATATGTTACCTCATTTGTACATTAATGTCTGCATTTTATAGACTCAGAACACCAGTAACATGCTCAGGGTTTCATCACTGGAAAGAGGTGAGGCCAGCACTCAAACCCCCTCAGTTTAATTCCCCCTCTGTACTTTTAAGGTGAGATGACTCACTACAAACAGAAATTATAAATCCTTGGAGAAGGAAATGGAAACCCACTCCAGTATTCTTGCCTGGGAAATCCCATGGACAGAGGAGCCTGGCGGGCTACAGTCCATAGGTTCACAAGAGTCTGACACTACTTAGAAACTAAACCACCACCACCAAATGCCTCTGGAAGATTTTTCCCAGGTGTTTCGTGTGGGGCCGACCTATCACTCATGAGTCAGCACCCAGATGCACAGGGTTACTGTTCCCTCCAACAGCCCTGACCTGGTAGGCTCATACTGACAACTCTGCCTCTCTTGCTCATTCAGATAGTAGGGGACTCAGAGATGAATAAAATAATGTGTTAACATAAGGCAGGTTGTAACAATGCTTGGAAAGAAAGCAGCCTGTTCTAAGACTAATAGTGTCAGAGAGACTGATTTTGATTTGAGAAGAACATAAAACGTGATTTTGATTTGAGAAGAACATAAAACGTGAATCCAGCTCTGATGGATGATAGCCCATATTGATCAAGGTTTAACTGCAATGCCATATTTGACTGTTGTCTCTGGTTTGGTAGTATTCCTAATTTTGTTCTAGCTTGTACCCTCAATCATCTTCTGTGTGCAAGCTCTTAGTCAATCTGAATAAAAGGAGTCTTTTTAAAATGGTTTTAAAAATAAATTATAAATCGTTTGTGTTTCTATACAGTCTCTTCACATAGAAATGTAATATCTGTGCTTATACGTAGATGCATAGATTGCTGTTGTTCAGTCTCTAAGTTGTGACCAACTCTTTGTGACCTCATGGACTATAGCATGCCTGGCTCCTCTATCCTTCACTGCTTCCTGGAGTTTGCTCAGATTAATGTCCATTGAGTCTGTGATACTATCTATCTCATACTACATCATAGGTGGATTCTTTACCACTGAGCCACCAGGGAAGCCCAGATATATAGATAGGAAGGAACAAAATAAAAGGAATACAAGAATCAACTTTAGGGAAATTAACTTTCACTTTATGAAGGAAAAGATTGGCCTTCACCTCCGAGTCAGTCTGCGACAGAATTCAAAAAGAGTTTCCATCACTGGACCACAATAATGATAATCAGAAAAAAATCATTCACTGATTTATTTATCAGTATTTATGAGCACTTACATACCAAGCACTAGAGACACAGATGAAAATACAGAATCTCAACACTAGTAGATCTTACAGTCTTTTCTAGAAGAGAGGATAGAAGCAATGTACTTCAGTTCAGTTCAGTTCAGTTGCTCAGTCGTGTCCGACTCTTTGCGACCCCATGAATCGCAGCACACCAGGCCTCCCTGTCCATCACCAACTCCTGGAGTTCACCCAAACTCATGTGCATCGAGTCGGTGATGCCATCCAACCATCTCATCCTCTGTCGTCCCCTTCTCCTCCTGCCCCAATCCCTCCCAGCATCAGGGTCTTTTCCAATGAGTCAGCTCTAAGCAACAGGTGGCCAAAGTACTGGAGTTCAGCTTCAGCATCAGTCCTTCCAATGAACACCCAGGGCTGATCTCCTTTAGAATGGACTGGTTGGATCTCCTTGCAGTCCAAGGGACTCTCAATAGTCTTCTCCAATACCACAGTTCAAAAACATCAATTCTTCGGTGCTCAGCTTTCTTCACAGTCCAACTCTCACATCCATACATGACCACTGGAAAAACCATAGCCTTGACTAGACGGACCTTTGTTGGCAAAGTAATGTCTCTGCTTTTGAATATGCTATCTAGGTTGATCATAACTTTCCTTCCAAGGAGTAAGTGTTTTTTAATTTCATGTCTGCAATCACCATCTGCAGTGATTTTGGAGCCCAAAAAAATAAAGTCTGACACTGTTTCCATTGTTTCCCCAGCTACCCCACGTCCGAGGTCAGAGGCGGCAGCCAAGAGGAGAAACCCCACATCCAAGGAGCGGCGGCTGCACAGGCGCAGGAGGGCTAAGAGGAGCTACTCCACGTTCAAGGTCAGGAGGGGTGACCTCGTCCAAGGTAAAGAGCAGTGGCTGCGCTTTGCTGGAGCAGCCATGAAGAGATACCCCACGTCCAAGGTAAGAGAACCCCAAGTAAGACAGTAGGTGTGGCGAGAGAGCATCAGAGGGCAGACACACTGAAACCATAATCACAGAAACTAGCCAATCTGATCACATGGACCACAGCCCGGTCTAACTCACTGAAACTAAGCCATGCCCTGTGAAGCCACCCAAGACAGACGGGTCATGGTGGACAGGTCTGACAGAATGTGGTCCACTGGAGAAGGAAATGGCAAACCACTTCAGTATTCTTGCCTTGAGAACCCCATGAACAGTATGAAAAAGCAATGTACTTAGCCCAATGCAAATCAGAAATTCTTAAAGTTTAAGAGAAGGCAATGGCACCCCACTCCAGTACTTTTGCCTAGAAAATCCCATGGACGGAGGAGCCTGGTAGGCTGCAGTCCATGGGGTCGCTAGAGTCAGACACGACTGAGTGACTTCACTTTCATTTTTCACTTTCATGCACTGGAGAAGGAAATGGCAACCCACTCCAGTGTTCTTGCCTGGAGAATCCCAGGGACGGGGAAGCCTGGTGGGCTGCTGTCTCTGGGGTCGCACAGAGTCGGACACGACTGAAGCGATTTAGCAGCAGCAGCAGCAATAGAAGAAAAGAGAGTGGCAATACTTCATAGTTACTATTTATTTCTACCAGGATTATCTTTTTCTACTCTACTCCTTCACCGCAAAGTTTTTCAAATGTGAACATCCAAAAAATTAAGGTCAATAAAATTTGCTATTATTTGGTAATTAGGGAAGACCACATTGTGAATAAAATTTAAGCAATGGGCAAGGACATTCTGGAGCATGATCAAAAAATTGTACAAATTTTGGAAAATTGTACAAATCTTCCCCAAAAGGTCTGAGCCAGTTCCAAAATCAGCAATGTACATGAGATTGCTCCAATCCTCTTCCAGATGGTTTGAGGAAATGGGAGCTGAGTCCTAGACATAATGCTTAGTATAAGAGATAGAAATGGACAAATAAAAAACTTCATTAAAATCCTAAAATAAAATGGAAAAGTCTGCAGCAGATGGTATGGATTATACACAGTTAAATGTCTGACAAAGGCAGTCATGATTTTTTTTATCAGCAACAAGAATTTGGGAGAAAATGGGAAGACTGAATTATAGAAAATACAGTATTGATTTTTGAAAATGGAAGTAAGATTATCCTAACCGGTACCTCAGGTAAACTTTTTCAATTTCTATTAAAATGTTCAGTTTGAGTCTAACAATCAAGGAGGCTTCTAAGCACACTTTCCTGAGACCCAATGGGAGGTGATGGGGAAGGGCCTATCTTCTCTTTCTTCTCCAAAAACAGCCAACAACTGCTCAGAACAGTTGACCTTGGGGGGCCAGCACACCTGCACATGGTCAGGGGAGGTGACTGAGTGGGGCGACCCTGCTAAGTTCCACACACCAGTCTACTGTATATCAAAATCACACCACGTGTGTACATACATGAACACAGGTACACATGTACATATACATCACCACTCACTCTCTTTCCTCTCTTAAGAGCTATTTCTTCTGCCCTATCATCCAGCTAGCATTTGGCAAAAGAGAAGAGACTCAGGCCCTCAGAGCACAATGAACCCTCTCCCAGTGTATTCCCCAAAGTAAGATGCATAAGAATACCTTCCTGGTCCTCTTTGGAGACAACTAAGTCAGAGTTCTGCCTAAGAACAGCCTTCTCTTTCTCCCTTCCAAGAACACTCCAGGGGCCATCACCTCACATGCCCTTCAGTCACCCTTCCCTCAAGTAAAATGTTAAAAATGGCAATAGACTAGAAGAACTTTGCTTTCAAGGGCCACAAAGGCTTACCGTATAATACTTTGTGCCAGCCCCACCCACATCAAATTTATTCTCATGAATACTTTGACTCTCATTTTCTCATCCTCCAACATTATGAACCTTAATTTCATCAGCCAGCCAGCCCAGTTTCCTAGATTTGAGCATACGCAGTTGTCTGTTCATCATACCCATTATGATAAGTGTTCTTAGTAGGTTGTCAGCTGCCTCTGATGTGTAAATGTGTGGTCTAGACTCACTGGAAGTGTGGGTCCAGGATTAACAACATCATTATTAGAATTATTAGAGAAATGCAAAGCAAAACTACAATGAGGTGCCACCTCATAAAGGTCAGAATGGCCACCATTAAAAAGTCTACAAATAACAAACGTTGGAGAGGGTGTGGAGAAAAGGGAACCCTCGTACACTGTTGTTAGGAATGTAAGTTGGAACAGCCACTGTGAAAAACAGTATGGCGATTCCTCAAAAAACTAAAACTAGAATTGCTGTATGTTCCAGCAATTCCACCCCGGGGCATGTATCCAGACAAAACTATAATTCAGAAAGACACATGCACCCCAATGTTCATAGCAGCTCTCTTCACAATAACCAAGACATGGAAACAACCTGAATGTCCATCAACAGATGAATGGATAAAGAAGATGCAGTATAAACACAATGGACTGTTACTCAGCCATAAAAAAGAATAAAATAATGCCATTTGCAGCAACATGGACGGACCTGGAGATTACCATACTAAATGAAGCCAGAAAGAGAACGACAGATACTATACGGTATCACTTACATGTGGAATCTAAAATACAGCACAAATGAACAAATCTATGAAACAAAAACATATTTGCAGAGAACAGAATTGTGGTTGCCAGGGGAAGGTGCAGTGGGGAAGGGAAGGATGGGGAGTTTGGAATTAGCAGATGCAAGCTATAATATATAGAATGGATAAACAACAGATCCTATTATGGCACAGGGAATGATATTCAATATCCTGTGATAAACCATAATGGAAAAGAATATAAAAACAATGTATATATATCTAACTGAACTATTCTGCTATATAGAAGTTAACACTGTAAGTCAACAATACTTCAGTAAAAAAGAAAAGAAAGAAAATACAAAGATCAGAATGAAAAAAAAAATTCAGCAGAACTCTAGGCCTCACCCCAAATCTCTTGAGTCAAAATCTGCATTTTAACACTACCTTGGGTGATCCTTATGCACACGAAAGTTTAAAAATTACTGAGAAATAGGAGTTCTCTGTCTAAACTGCAAGGCACTTATCATACTCCTAAATACAGGTTGGGAGTAAACATAAAATGTTAACTGAGTCACTAGAATCGGATTTTACAGAGATAATGGGAGAATATCTAATAAACAGCTGTCAATACTATTTACATCTTGACTCCATAACCTACGTCCCTTATATGAAGCACTTTGAGAACTCAATGACTCTACGTATTTAAGTGTAAGTGCCAGAGAAGTTCAAAGAAAGGAGAGCTTGATGCAGGATATCCAGGTGAGGGGGAAATACCATTGGACAGTAGGACTTGAACCAAAGATAAGTGGATAAGACCGTGCTAAAATATGACTACTAGGAAAATCTTGTAAATCTAAAATAGATGGATTGAGTTGTCAGCTAGTGCTTACCAACCATGTGAACCTCAGTAAATTGCTTCTTTTCTCCAGGCATTAATAAACCAGGAAGGTAACACAGCAGAGTGGAAACAAGATTTGGTGTCAGAAGGACCCGCCTCCAATTCTAGCCAGACTATGTCACCTTGGGACAGTTACTTACCCTCACTAAGCCTCAGCAACGTACCTAAAAATGAGAGTAATAACTGAGAATTCAATAATAGGAAAATAAAGCTCTCAGATGTATCTGTTGCATAACAGGTGGTCAACTAACATTACTTTACCTTTGCTCCTCCCTTCCTCTGGCAAAGAATTGGGCCAGGAGAAATGTGAACTAAATCTAGATCTGAGTTGCCAAGGACAATCTGGATGAGGAAAGTCCTGAAGAGCTCAAGTTTGATGCAGCAAGAACTAAGAGTCATCGTGCAGAAGTGAGATCAGGATTTTAGGAAGGCCAGCCTAGTAGTGTGTCCAGAATGGACTAGAGAGACGGACAGGTGATTGCAATAGTGAATTGGCAAGTTCACTGAAATGCATAAAGGACTCTGTACCAGCTTTAACAGCACATCCGCGTGGATCATTTGTCTCTGCTCCCAGATCTACTCTGCACTTCATCCGCTCTAACCTGCATATTTGAGGACTGGATTTCTTGCCAACTGGCTTCCAGGTAGGAACAGCCAATGGGAGGCTAGAAAGCTTGAAGTAGGAGGAGGAAGGAAGCTGTTTACCCTTTCCTCTCCCTGCTCAAGGTGGCATCTTACAGCTTATTTCTCCTGGGTGTCTCCAGCTCCAACAGGCAACCTTGGCCTTTGGGCTCCCTGCTTCTGCCAGGCAGCCTTTGCAGAACTCCCAACTCTGGGCTCTGGTGACACCTCCACCCTCTGTGGTCTCTCTGGTGTGAGGGTGTGACAAGCTTCCAGCCACCGCCAACCTCTGAGTTGCTGTACCCTCTCCTTCTTGCTTCTCAGCTTTACCATCACCTGGGTAACCATACTAAAATATAACATGGCTTTTATATTAACATATTATAGCCATATAATATGGCTTTCTGTACTATATTAGGGATGGAGCCAAAGCAAAAACAATACCCACTTGTGGATGTGACTGGTGATAGAAGCAAGGTCCGATGCTATAAAGAGCAATATTGCATAGGAACCAGGAATGTTAGGTCCATGAATCAATGCAAATTGGAAGTGGTCAAACAGGAGAAGGCAAGAGTGAACGTCGACATTCTAGGAATCAGTGAACTAAAATGGACTGGAATGGGTGAATTTAACTCAGATGACCATTATATCTACTACTGTGGGCAGGAATCCCTTAGAATAAATGGAGTAGCCATCATGGTCAACAAAAGAGTCCAAAATGCAGTACTTGGACGCAATCTCAAAAATGACAGAATGATCTCTGTTTGTTTCCAAGGCAAACCATTCAATATCACAGTAATCCAACTCTATGCCCCAACCAGTAACGCTGAAGAAGCTGAAGCTGAACAGTTCTATGCAGACCTACAAGACCTTTTAGAACTAACACCCAAAAAAGATGTCCTTTTCATTATAGGGGACTGGAATGCAAAAGTAGGAGGTCAAGAAACACCTGGGGTAACAGGCAAATTTGGCCTTGGCATAGGGAATGAAGCAGGGCAAACGCTAATAGAGTTTTGCCAAGAGAACACACTGGTCATAGCAAACACCCTCTTCCAACAATACAAGAGAAGACTCTACACATGGACATCACCAGATGGTCAACACCGAAATCAGATTGATTATATTCTTTGCAGCCAAAGATGGAGAAGCTCTGTATAGTCGGGAGCTGACTGTGGCTCAGATCATGAACTCCTTACTGCCAAATTCAGACTTAAATTGAAGAAAGTAGGGAAAACCACTAGACTGTTCAGGTATGACCTAAATCAAATCCTTTATGCTTATACAGTGGAAGTGAGAAATAGATTTAAGGGCCTAGATCTGATAGATAGAGTGTCTGATGAACTATGGAATGAGGTTCATGACATTGTACAGGAGACAGGGATCAAGACCTTCCCCATGGAAAAGAAATGCAAAAAAACAAAATGGCTGTCTGGGGAGGCCTTACAAATAGCTGCGAGAAGAAGAGAAGCAAAAAGCAAAGGAGAAAAGGAAAGATATATGAATGCAGAGTTCCAAAGAATAGCAAGAAGAGATAAGAAAGCCTTCCTCAGCCATCAATGCAAAGAAATAGAGGAAACCAACAGAATGGGAAAGACTAGAGATCTCTTCAAGAAAATTAGAGATACCAAGGGAACATTTCATGCAAAGATGGGCTCGATAAAGGACAGAAATGGTATGGACCTAACAGAAGCAGAAGATACTAAGAAGATGTGACAAGAATACACAGAAGAAATATACAAAAAAGATCATGACCCAGATAATCACGATGGTGTGATCACTCACCTAGAGCCAGACATCCTGGAATGTGAAGTCAAGTGGGCCTTAGGAAGCATCACTATGAACAAGGCTAGTGGAGGTGATGGAATTCCAGTTGAGCTATTCCAAATCCTGAAAGATGATGCTGTGAAAGTGCTGCACTCAATATGCCAGCAAATTTGGAAAACTCAGCAGTGGCCACAGGACTGGAAAAGGTCAGTTTTCATTCCAATCCCAAAGAAAGGCAATGCCAAAGAATGCTCAAACTACTGCACAATTTCACTCATCACACATGCTAGTAACGTAATGCTCAAAATTCTCCAAGCCAGGCTTCAGCAATATGTGAACCGTGAACTTCCTGATGTTCAAGCTGGTTTTAGAAAAGGCAAAGGAACCAGAGATCAAACTGCCAACATCTGCTGGATCATCGAAAAAGCAAGAGAGTTCCAGAAAAACATCTGTTTCTGCTTTACTGACTATGCTAAAGCCTTTGACTGTGTGGATCACAATAAACTGTGGAAAATTCTGAAAGAGATGGGAATACCAGACCACCTGACCTGCCTCTTGAGAAACCTGTATTCAGGTCAGGAAACAACAGTTAGAACTGGACACGGAACAACAGACTGGTTCCAAATAGGAAAAGGAGTACGTCAAGGCTGTATATTGTCACCCAGCTTATTTAACTTATATAGAGTACATCATGAGAAACGCTGGGCTGGAAGAAGCACAAGCTGGAATCAAGATTGCCGGGAGAAATATCAATAATCTCAGATATACAGATGACACCACCCTTATGGCAGAAAGTGAAGAGGAACTCAAAAGCCTCTTGATGAAAGTGAAAGAGGAGAGTGAAAAAGTTGGCTTAAAGCTCAACATTCAGAAAACGAAGATCATGGCATCTGGTCCCATCACTTCATGGGAAATAGATGGGGAAACAGTGGAAAGAGTGTCAGACTTTATTTTTGCGGGCTCCAAAATCACTGCAGATGGTGACTGCAGCTATGAAATTAAAAGACATTTACTGCTTGGAAGGAAAACTATGACCAACCTAGAAAGCATATTCAAAAGCAGAGACATTTGCCAACAAAGGTCCGTCTAGTCAAGGCTATGGTTTTTCCAATGGTCATGTATGGATGTGAGTTGGACTGTGAAGAAAGCTGAGCACTGAAGAATTGATGCTTTTGAACTGTGGTGTTGGAAAGGACTCTTGAGAGTCCCTTGGACTGCAAGGAGATCCAACCAGTCCATTCTAAAGGATATTAGTCCTGGGTGTTCTTTGGAAGGAATGATACTAAAGCTGAAACTCCAGTACTTTGGCCACCTCATGCGAAAAGTTGACTGATTGGAAAAAGACTCTGATGCTGGGAGGGATTGGGGGCAGGCGGAGAAGGGGACGACAGAGGATGAGATGGCTGGATGGCATCACGACATGATGGACGTGAGTCTGAGTGAACTCCGGGAGTTGGTGATAGACAGGGAGGCCTGGCATGCTGCAATTCATGGGGTCGCAAAGAGTCGGACATGACTGAGTGACTGAACTGTACTATATTATTCCTTATATTGAAAGATTAAAAGTCATTTATATTTTCCAGCTAGACCTTATCTGACAACAGCATCGAAATCACAATACATCTCAGATGATTTTTATATGATGATGTGGAAAATATAGAAATAAAAGCTACATAATGACTGATCTTCCATTGAAGAGAGGGTGAGAAATTGGGGTCAAAAGTCTCCAACCAAAACATATCACGAATCCATTAACACAGGATAATTATTAATCTGGGACTGTAATGGTGCCTATGAGTGTGTCACATTTAATTTACCACTTGCATGTGTGATCTGGAAAGGTAAATAACAAAGGCAAAACTTAATTCCACAGGTCTACTTGGGAGATGTTGCAAATACCCAAAAGGATGGTGAAATAATCATACGCACAAAAAAACCTTACAGTTAGAGAAATATGGGCAGGATATGGTGGTGAAACTTATCAAAATGCATAGCTGAATCAGAATAGTATAATGAGATACTGCCCCCAAATCACATTTGCATAGTTAAAAGAAAGGAATCAAAAACACAGATATTCCATGGGTAGGAAAGAAAGTAAGAAATGAATAAAGCCGAGAAGACCGAGGACTGACAGTGCAAATTTGTATGTAATTTGAAATATGATGGAGGAAAAAGAGCCTAGTTAAGTTGAACTTTAACTACAGACACCCTGTGGCTTTGGGAAAAAAAAAAAAAAAACGACGAAAGATACTCTCTCTCCCTCCAACTTCCAATCACTCCCCCAATTTACTGTGGATCAGGTCTTATCCACTATGCCTTATTCAGTTTTGTGTAGCTTAATAACAAAAATGAGAAAAATATCAAGAATTGCAAGAACTCTGGGAAATAAAATCTGAAAGATAATCAGCTAGAGGATACAAGTGATAAAGGAAGCTGAAAGAGCCAGATTGGCTGAACAATCCTATTTCTAGCACAGACCCAGAGAAAATCAGGCATATTGTGTGGAACAAACAAATTCCAATTAGGGAACAGATCTCAATGTTGACCTAATCATCAAGTGTCCAGCTTTTATTTTTATGGGATGAATCCAGGCAAGTAAAATAAATGCTTGGAGACAAAACTGATCTTTCTAATAAGGAAAATGACTTCCTCTTTTTCTACGAAACCCCAGATGGTCAAAAAACAAAAGCCCAGTATATCATTTTTTTGTTCAGCTTGAACCTGAAATCCTTCTATAAGGATAATATTGACTTTGAGGGATCCAGACAGTGTGGTCACGAAGGGTTCTCTTTTAGGGAAAGAGGAGTTCAAAATAAAGACAAAAACTCTTAACTACGCAAGGATACAGCTGGCACAAAGTAGCAGCCACCACCAGTAAGATGGCTTGCTCCCTAGTAAATTATTAGGTGAACGAAGAGTAAAGGATTAAAGTGAAGCACTCATAGCTCCGTGTTAAGCTGGGCTGTTATAATCTAAGTATTCATGAGAAACCATTTTAGAATTTAGAAGTGTGTGGGAGAGAAGTAACTCAAGTCAACTGTAATATAGTAAGGGTCTGTCACATGATCTAATTACAGAAATGAAAGCAACCCAGGAATTATGTGGCCTATTCAAGTCTGCAGGGAGGATGAACAAAGAATATAATTATCCATCAAGCCTGTTGATGAAACAATTACTATTTAAAGCAGATATAGATTTAAAATTAATTTGCTTCTGCATTCTGCGGATTTGGGGATGGAGATAAACAGTGTTTGAAGTTTAATTATCCATGTGTAAGATGAAGGGGCTCATTTCAATTCGGTTAGCACTGCAGAGCGTTTGGGATGGTGTGAAAGGAAGGATCCGACTCGGTTGCAAGTCCCGGCACTGCCAAAACCTGTGATTAAAGCGAGCGAGGAGGCTCCCTCAGCCTAATCCCCCCAGGATGTGGTAATATCACAGGAGAGAGGGTGCAATTGCAAATTAATATTTAAATGAACACTAGTTTGAAATTTACCTGGAGGGGGAAATACACTATCTCTAAAAGAACAGAAGAGGGCCAGCCAAAGAGCTCCAGACTCCACAGCCATGCAATCTAGGTAATGGAGACCTTCATGCATGTTTGAGCAAAGAGGACATCTACCTGCCAGCCACTCTGAATGGACTGATTCTAATCAGAGGCCACGTGGGCAGTGTCCCAGGACCAAACAGCAGGGCTGAGGGGAGGGCAGGGTGAAAGGGTGAATTGGAGCTGGAGTGCAAGATAAAAAAACAGAGACCAGAAAATTCATAAGTTAAAGAATGACTATGGAGATGCATGGAATCATGTCTGTGCTCAGACATCAAAACCCTCCCAGACAGAATTTCCAGATGTCAGATCTACTCACTAGCTGTATGGAGGAGGTGTGCTCAGTGACCCCGTCAGCTCAAAGGGCCCGGAGCAGGGAGCTATGTGGCATGGTGGTTCAAAGGGTGGACTTGAGATTGGACCAGCATGAATGTAAATCCAGCCCTGTCACTTCTCAATTTTGAGACGGCCTCAAAGCATTTGACTCTCTAAATCCCTTGCATCTCATTGATGACATGATTTATTTCTTCATTGGATGGCTGTAAGTATTAAATGTGGTTACAAGGGAAAACCTCAGTGTCCTCTCCCTACTTAAACTTCCAAGGTGTTTTGGGTAAAGAATCTCTTAAAAGTGGACTGACTGCAGAGCCCAGAAACAGGTGCCTCCTCACCTAGCTTCCCTTTCCCTCCGCACCACTCTAGCCACTCAGCCTCCTTTAACTCCTCCGCTCTCTCTCCTGCCTGAAGGTCCACCCATTCACTTTTGTCTTTGCCTCGGAACAATTTCGCTCTCACCTCTACCTTAAGCATTCAACATCTATTCATTCTGCAGATCTCAACTCATGGTATCTTGGGTGGTAGTTAGAAGCTCAGGCTTTGAGAACAACTCATTACGTTCAAAATCCCAATTCCACCATTTACTATCTGTGTGACTGTCACCCATCTAAGAGTCAGCTTCCTTACTACAAAACAGGTACGAATGCCAGCAGAGGTGGGCCTCATACTGTCGTTGGAAGGAGCACAGGAATGAGTATGTGTGACAGTCTCAGCACACAGCCTGGTCATGGGGAGCACTGCTTTTGCCAGACTCTTCAAAGCCCTCCCTTCTTTGTCACTTGTCAGGGTGGAGACTTTATGTTTGTGTAATTATTTCAATCAGCCCATCTCTCCGCCAGAATGGCAGCTCCACAGGGGCAGGAGCTTTCCAGTGTTGAGCCCACAGAACAGATCTAGTTCCTAGCAGAACACACACCCAAGCACACGCTGAGGAATAAATGAGTGTAGACGCTGAGCACAGTGCCTGGCGTGTCCCAGGACCTCAATACTAGCTTTTCAATAATAACCCACTGATAATGCCAACTGATAAGTGAAAAAATTAATATTCACTTTGCCACAAGGTTCTCAACTAGAAGTCATTTTGCCCCCCACCCCGCCCCACCCCAGGGAAGACTGGCAATGTCTGCATGGGCAGGGAGAGGGGCATGTGGGTGCTACTGGCACCTAGTATACAGAGGCCCTGCTAAACGTCCTTCAATGTACAGGGCAGCCTTCCCACGACACAGAGTTATCCTGCACAAAATGGCAATGATACTGAGGTTGAGAATTTGGCCTTCTTTCAGTTTTCCCTGATCAGTTAGTTCACCAGTTGAGTTACAGCAGGCAAATCCAGCTTAAAGTAATCCTTGTCACCTTTCATCCTGTCCATTCCTGTAGGTACAAGGCCATCTTTGCCTCCCCTCTTTGTCCCCAAACTCTGTTGGCCCAACTGAACAGTCTTATTTCTTCTCACCCCTGTGACCAGTGGGAGCTTGAAATGTGGGCATGTGGGTGAGGCTGAAGAAGAGCACACACTCCAAGATGTTGCCCGCTTTGTTCCCTCTTTTGCCTCATACACACATGCCTATTTTCAGCAGAGCTTCAGTAGAAGCCAAGTGTAATTGCCGCTACTTGGCTTTCAGGACAGAGCTCAGTTATGAACTCATGCTTCAAGAAGTTCAGCTGGCCTAAATGCAGAGCAGGGGCCAACATGTATGAACTCTCAGGTCTAATACAGAGGTCACTCACAGGTGCAAGAGAATTTGCTCCAACAATAAGCCCTGGGCTCAAAATGGTCAAATGTAGTCACAGGGATGAATTATAGGATCTGAGAAGAAGTAGGATAATGGAACAAAATTGCTCTGAAGTGGCAATCCAGGTTAATATCAAATGCACCAATACACATGAATGCTAGACATTAATACAAATTTTAAAACTCAGCCTTTAGTTGATTGCATAAGATGACATGTTCACAATGGTTAAAAGTATGTCAAACAGAAATTACAAGTGTTGCCAAGGGTGTGAAGAAATTGAACCCCTTGCACACTATTGGCTAGAAGGCGTAATGGTTCAGCCACAGTAGAAACCAGTTTGGCTGTTCCTCAAAAACTTAAACGTAGAGTCACTCTGCTGCTGCTGCTGCTAAGTCGCTTCAGTCATGTCCGACTCTGTGCGACCCCATAGATGGCAGCCCACGAGGAACCCGGCAATTATGTTAATACCAATATAAACTAGGCATAGAACCAAAAGCATTGAAAAACGGAGAAAAAAGAACATAGACGTACATATTCACATCAACACTATTCACAGCCCCCAAATGTTGAAATAACCCAAATATCCATGGATAAATAAACGGTGGTATATCCTTACAATGGAGTATTATGCAGCCATAAACAGTGAAAAGTACTGATACATGCTACAGTATGCATAAACCCACAAGAACAGTATGCAAAACAGAGTCATGTAATACGTGTAATACATGACTTTGTTTACATAAAATTCTAGAATAAATAAATCCTCAAAAACAGAATGTGCATTAGTTGTTTCTAGGTGCTGGAAAAAAGAGGGAAATGCAGAGAAATGCAGGAAGACTGTTTACTGGGTAAGAGATTTTACTGATTAATACAGATTATCATCTCCTTAATTAAGACAAATATTTTGGAACTAGATGGACATGATTGTACAACACTGAGAATGTACTAATACCACTGAATTGTTCACTTTTAAAATGGTTGATTTTGTGTTATGTAAATTTCATCTCAATAAATTACTTTTTTAAAGCCTGCCAAAATCACACAAAATTGACAAACACTGAAAGAGAGAACACTTCAAAATGGAAATAGATATAGTAGCCTGAGGGATTATATGTAATTTATTTTTGCAGTCTTAATATTACTTTGTTTTCAAAGTAGTACATATTGACTATAAAAACTTTATAAAATACATAAAAGCACCACTAAGAATATATGAGACTCTATGAATAATAGTTCCAATTCAGTATCAAATTAACTTTGCAATTAAAAAAAAACCAAGACCCAGGGCTTTAAGTAATATAAGCCTACACTGTTGAACATCTATTCTGCTATAACTTTTATCATAAGTTCATTTCTTTCTAATGGGCAGAGGCCAGGCTGGGGGACCAAGAGTTGCAGGGAAGTAGGTAAGCCTTTTTGACTAAAGCCTCGCTTCTATCCTTCCAGCCACATCAGATCAGGCTGATAAAATCTGTTCTCCATTGGACAGAGTTCAAGAAAGCCTCCTTCTCCACATCTGACCCATCAACCCTCCATGAAAGAAACTAGAATTTCTACTCCTTTCCTTGAAGAGCCTCCTTCCTGCCCACAGCAAGAGGTATCCATAAACTACTGTACTAGTAAGCTCTGGGAATGGGGTGATAGGGGCTTAGTATCCCTGACTTCATGAAAAAGATCACTACCTCCAAAAAATTCACAAATGATGGTGAATTCTATGTCTCACGAGCTCTTATCCAACCAAACCTTTATGAGCATGAACATGAATAAAATGAAAAAGGAACAAAAAGAGGAACAGAAGTTTGGAGCTTGGCTCAGCATAGAATGGATACATTATCAGCGAATGAACAACAGTCAAAGATCCATATTATAATCATACCAGAGTGACAACTGCCTCTATGAAAAGACACCATCCCAATTCACAGATCCAGAGGTTTTGGTTATAAATAGTCACTCTTACCTTCAACCATCAGTGGCCTCTCTTTCAATCCAATTTTATCATCAAAGCATCGGCTCCAAAATCCCTCCTCTTCTTGCAACACTTGCTCCTTCTGTTCTTAGAGCAAACCTGCTCTTCGTGAGTCACTTCCTCCTGATTAAAAAGACCAGATGTCAAAGGTGTGTACCTATCCTAGATCTCCTCCCTAAACAGACTGATAGGCCCAAAAGAGCACCAGTTTACAAAAACATGGTAAAGGAAAGAAAGTGAAAGTGTTAGTCACTCAGTCGACCCCATGTACTGTGGCCCGCCAGGCTCCTCTGTCCATGGGATTCTCCAGGCAAGAATACTGGACTGGGTTGCCATTTCCTTCTGTTAGGTAGGTAGAATAGGGAAAAGGAGTCCAAAATGGCGGTGGCTAAAAGACAAGGAAGGTCCGAGGACCAGAGTGAAGACTTCAGGCAGAACAAACAGAACAAACAGCACTCCTGGCTAAGCCCAATTTATATAGGGCAGGCCCAGGTGGAAGAAAACACATATAAAAGGAGGAGCCAAAGCACTTTCTCTCGGACTCTCTCTCCCGCATGCATGCGCTCTCTCTCTCTCTCTCTCACTCTCTCTCCCTCCCTCCCCATGCACTCCTCCACTCTCTTCTCTTCAAGTCTTGGATTCTCCTGCTATCTTCTAAATAAAATAGAGCTGTAACACTGATTTGCCTAAGAGCTGTAGCACAGTTTGTCCAAGACCCAAGAGCTGTGACGCACTGAGGGCTTTAATGTCCGTCGCTCCAAATCTTTGTTGTGATGAGACAAAGAACCGAGGAACATACACTCGCGTGACACTTCACTACGGGACCTTCCTGACTCAGGGATTGAACCAATGGCTCCTGCGTTGCAGGCAGATTCTTTACTGTAAATAGGTAATTGTCAGACTCATCAACATTGACATAAAACGGCAGAGAATTTTCCAAATATGGAGTTGCCTCCCTGACTTGGAAAGTCTATCCCAAAGCTGATGGAAGGTACCAATTCTTCTATATTTCCCCAGGGAAGTTAGCATTAGTGGTTTTCCCAAAAACAGTTGCTTGAGGAAACATCACCAAAGCAGACAGAAGCAGCCAAGCCAGCTGGCCTTGCTCTGCTCCTTGCAGTGTGTGACACAGACACGCAGAGCCCACAGCACGGTCCCACAGAGTAACGCAATCAAGAGACATAAACAAGAGACGAATATTTAGTCAAACGCTCAGTGTCCTCTCGTTCTGTCTTGTCATGATGTGCAGACATGAGAAATCACAGAAGCTTAAAAAAGAAGTGAATTATGCTCAGCATATACTAGGGGTTAGGGGGTCCAAGGGTCTTCACTTCAAGTGTCTTTCCCTCTGCAGAGGTGGAATTTTAGGTCTTCAAAATGGTACATTTCCATATAAACCAAAGTGGCCACCAGATGTGAGGCACTCACAACCCTAATCTATGATAAAATGGAAAAGTCCAAACACCCTCGTGAGCCACTTGGTATCATTGAATTTCTCCTGGGATACTCTACTGCCTATAGATATGCCCAAAGTCAGTTCTAGGTGGCTTCTGGAACAAGGCGAGTGGTCAAGATTTATTCAGGCCAACATCTGGAATCATGCATATTCCAGTTAACTCTGTGAAAAAGCACAGTCATATCCAGGGACTGCCTTCTCCCCACCCCACCCCCATCTCCACCCGCCCCTCCTCTAGACCAGCCTAAAAACCTTCATGGTACAATATGTCTCTAGTAAGTTTTAAGATAGCATCACAAAATTGGACAATAGCTGACAGCAATCATCTCCCAGACTTGCCAGACTTAGTATTTTTTTTAAGGTGGAAAGCATCTAATGGCCATGAGTACTTCATTTAGTGTTTTCCTAATGCATTGCAAGAAGTTCACTCTCTAGCACTGAACTCTGCCAAGGAACCCATCTCAACCTCCCATTCAACTTCTAGAGAAATTTCATCCAAATTTCATGCTCAGGGTTTGCAATAATTTTGTAGCCTTCACTCAAGACACACCTAGAGAAAGGAGATTGACCACACACTATCAACTTTTACTTTATAGAGGGAGACCCTAGAGTCTCTAGGGAGGTTTACAGCTGATGGCCAAGTGTTTTTTTGGAATCATAAATAAAGTTCAAGTCTAGACTTCTAAACCTTCACCCTGGGGCCCATCCCATACAAAGAAGGGGCAGCTGATTCCACTGGGAGGGGGACCAGTGACTGCAAGGTCTTCCTTTTGGGTTGGTGATATTTCATTTCCCATTGGAGTTACTGCTTGGAAGGCTTCTTAGACAAAAGTCTATCTTGAAGTGTTTTAAGATGTTGCTTATCAGGAAGAAGTAAATGTTCAAGTTTCTGGATAACCTAGTATCTATCATCCACATGAGAACAGGTCCTGAAATGATGAGATCCAGGGCAGACAAGTTTGGAAAAGGAAGCTAAAAAGGAAGAGGAGGATGATCCACAGTAGGGGGTGGTCTAGGACCAGAATACAGGACACAGTAGGAGTGGGGGTAAAGCGAAGGGGGTGGGAGAAAGGAAATGGGGGCACTAGACACTTGGCTGGTGTGAAATGCGGCAGGAGGAGCAGAGGAAATAAACCAGACGGCTGAGTTGACAAATCCGCCTGGGCCAGCACTGTGTTTACTAACACACAGGGAGGAGACCCCAGGGAAGGGGGCTGTGACTGGTCTTTGATACCCTGCCCTCCTTGGCATCCTCAGGAAATAAATAACCTCTCACAGAACTGTGAGACTCGGTGGAGTGTCAGAAGCAGAGTAGGAGCAGGGGAAAGATGTAGGAGAGTGTCGGAGGTTCTTCAGGCTGGGAAGAGTGGAGTGGGTCAGAAGCCCTGGAGTTTCCCACTGGCTAACCGTGCCTGGGCCCATCTCCTGGGGAGGGGGGCAAGCCGGCACAGTTCCCCCCACAGCCAGGCATCTGGGAGTGACTCCGGAGCCCATCTAGGATCTCTGATTTCCTAGGAAAGAGCGTGTGGAAAGAGCTAGCAACACCACGCTCCTGCCCTGATTCTGGTGTGGAAACGTGTTCATCAGCCGCACGATCATCTTCCCTTTTCTCAGCCCCTCTCCCCACATCTCCTGCAGGCTCCTTCTAGTACTACCAAGACAAAATTGTGAAGAAATGCGGTCTACTTCTTCGATAAAATATAACTACTGAGTGGTACCCACTGATAAACCTTACCCAAAAAGATGAGAAAGAAATTTAAATATTTAAGTCGCCTATGGATTCCCCTCTGTATACAAACACTCTTCACATTTTAGCTTCATCGCCTTCTGTGGTCTCAGCGCCACTTCTTGGGATACCCAATGTTTGATGCTGGTCTCTGGATGCTTTCAATTCTATCAGGATTCACCCCAAGGGACAGGAGCCTAATGCTCCTGGCCTTTGCCAACACCTCTCCTGATTATCTTTCTTACCATCAAAATGCACCTGTCCTGTGCTCCATTCCCTGAGGACTTTGCTCAGTGCTGTCTGTCTGACACATTCACCGATATCGAAAGAAAACACACACCTTATGCTTTTTTGAGAAACTCAAATGAGAGAAATCAATATATACAGGTGAAGTGTTAATATTTTGTTATTATCAGTATATTAGCCCTTGCAGATAATAAACTGCCATTTCAGGCAGGACTGAGAGAACTCTCATCTAAACCAATGGTTGTTTTGGAAATTTTCAGGCATCAGGCAGGCTGACCTGGGAGCAGCAGGCTGGGTGAGCGGAACACAGGGAGAGATTGCAACTTTGGCTCTGACATTTTATAAGCCAGCTGCCCTCTCCTCATATGCTCACTCCCCATCCTGTGGCCAGTCCACAGTTACTTCATTCAATTGAATCTGGTGGGGAGAACCTTAGATTGATCTATAGTTAATAAAATTAAGTGTTTGAAGGACACAAGAGCAATAATGTAGAGTTAGTTCCCAATTATGGTAAATAGCATGCCTGAGGGCCAAATATCTTTTAAATTTTCTGCAGTTGGCAAGGAACCATTAGGAGCTCACTCACTCCCCTAGACAGGGTCTGAACTGCTTCTATTTGGGGAGCCTGTCAATTTCCAGCTCTGTAATATCACACAAGAAGTTCAACCTCTCTGAGCCTCAGGTACTCATCTCTGAAATGGAGATAAATACACCTAGCTCATCAGGTTGTAAGGATTCAATGTAATAGTTAATATAATATCTGCAAGCACATAACTCAGGACTTGTTACATATGAAACATGTGAAAAGAGTAGCAAGTACAACAGCTACTCCCAGGCATTTTTGAGAGTGGAAGTATTCAGCCTTCAGGACTTCCCTGGCAGTCCAGTGGTTAAGACTCTGCCATTCCACTGCAGGGGACATGGGTTCATTTCCTGGTCAGGGAACTAAGATCCCACGTGTTATATAGCACAGCCAAAAAAAAAATTTTTTAATCTCAAGAAAAAAAAAAAGAAGAAATATTCAGCCTTCAAAAGGTACTGGAAGGTAGCTGTGTTATCTACATATTAGCCAAGAGACTTGGAAACCATTTGAGTTTGGGAGTTTCACATTGCCCTTTGAGACAGCTGGCAAACCCATGAAGTATCTCAACCTCAAGGACAGGAATTTCTGCCCTAGAGATAGACATGACCTGTCTACCCGGAGACAGAACAGAGGGCCTGGCCACCCCCGTGAGATTTTTCCCTCCCACCAAGCCAAGGGCATACCCGCTCCGTGTCCTTTTCCTGACCTCCCTTTCCACCCACCCCCGCCCCACCCGCTCCCGGCTGTGAGAGCCTGCAAGAGCCTGCCTAATCTCAACTCCAGGAGGGCTCTTTGCTTTTAAAATGCTTTGCCCAGCTTAATCAGTAACCAGCCTCCCTCCCCTGCCAGTTAGTCACCTGCCCTGACATGAGTTCCTTCTTCTGCCAGCCAGCAGATGTGACTTTTTTAGGAAGATTCAATCCCCAGACTGCGCCCTTCTGCTAATGACAAACTCTCTCTGAAGGTTACCTGTCGCCAGCCAGCATTCTTGCTCATGAATGCAAAGTAAAGTGGGTGCTTGCCCTGACCTTGAAGAAGCACATCATTCTATATATGAGTTCTAAAAAAGAACATATGACATTTGCTGTCTTATTTGTGTCAGGACTGAGAAAAGAGAGCCCCGTGTGGCAGGATACCCTCTTAGGTTCAGGGATGTGGTTCGTGAATGGCACTTGTCAATGAAACCTTGCAATGATATTCAGCAGGCATGATGTGCAGAAAATGTTAATGAAATCTTGCCTAACTGCAGGAACACATTTGAATAGAATCAAAGTCATACGCGAAATCTTTTTTCTCTTATACTAAGTCTTTTCTGCATATATTAACCTTTTGCCTGTTTTTTTTTTTTTAAAGCACAAAACTAGGATAATTCACTCATCCAATCATTCTTCCAACATTTATCAAGCAATCATTATGTACCAGACCCTGTACTGAGTGCTAGGATTAAATATGAAATGAGACAAAGATTATTTTAGGCAAATTATCATTCAAGATTTTGTGCTGAGAACCCAACTTACTGGTCTGCTAAAAACAAAGCAAAATGACAACATGCATTTCTGGACCTTGGCATCATTTGGAAATGGGCAAAGGGAAAGGCAGGGCTTAAAAGAGCAAACAGACTGCAAGCAACCAGAATGGATGGGATGATCTCAGACAGATTGGGATGGCCTTCAGAAGGAGAACGTCCTGACTTGCTTGCTTGTGAAAGTCTTTCAAGCAAGAAGGGCCTGCGATGGCCAAGCTAGGTATGCCTTCTTGACCAGATTCTGCTCAGCTGCCTGACACCACTGATAGTGAAATCCAGTTGAGCCCTGCTCTCCTGATAGTGCTGCAAGGCACCATTTAACAGAAGCTTCCTGAGGCAGAACCTTCAGAGAATTCAAGGACTCACTCTGTCGTCATCATCAGAAGTGCATGTTTCCATTGCTGAGTCAGAAGAACTAAATTGGAGCTGGCCCAGAAACAAATGGTGAGTCAAATGAGAGCTGTAACTGCAGAGCAAATGCCCCGGTGCTCAGATTGCTGGGGAATAGTGTGGAGCACCTCTGCAAATGCCTAGGGCCCATTCATTCATGCCACAGATGGCTGTGGAACACCTCCCATGCTTCAAGAGCTGTCCTAGGTGCTGGGGACAGAGCAGTGAACAGGACAGATGAGGCCCCATCCTCATGAAGCTTTTACTTTAGTGGAGAAAGACAATACACGAATAGTCGAAATTATAAGGGTGAAGAACAAAAACTAAAAGATGAGCTAAAGAGTAACTTACAGAGGTACTTGTACTGGTCCAGATTTGATTGCAGACAACAGAATCCACGCTTACTAGCTTAAACAGAAAGGGATTGTATACAGGGAAATTAGTGATTATAAAATTGTTCAAAGGGTTGGAAAAGCAGGCTCTAGACTGATCTCTCAAGAACAATCCCCAATTTCTGCAAAATCTATCATAAGAAGCTGTTGTACTAGGAAGGTGCTACACCCCTGCTGACTACAGAACCATTCTATGCCCCAATGCAATTAAAACTGCTACAGAGCCACAGAATCCGAAAGTTGTTCTTTGCTGCAACACACTGTAGCCATAGTTACAACAACTTTCTCCAAAATCCACACCACAGCTGCCACATACCAGCAAAATGATGCTTGGTCCCCTCAAAATGGAGACCTTGTGAACCACAAAATGAGTGCCCTGCACTTTGTTCCTGGGAAGAAAATCATTTCTAGGATCCAACCTCCAAGATAGTTTGGGAAAGGTGAATTTCAGTTTTGCACTCTTGGCATAGAAAGAAAGTTTGAATGGAGGTTAAACTACCCAATTCATAGTAATTATCATATCACTTTGGAAGGATAATCAAGGAACGTCTTTGGGGGAGGTGGCATTTAAGCTAAGACCATGTAAAGAACTGAGGAAGAAACTTTATAGGGATAGAAAAAAAAAACAAAGGTAACAACTCTTGGCATAGTGATTGAGAGCAGTAGACAACTTGGAGGAGTTAGGAGAAACTAGATGAAGCAGGGCTTAGGAGATCACAGAAAGGACTCGGATTTCATTCAGAGTACTGGAAAACCATACAGAGTTTTATCAAGGGGGGTCACCTTACTCTGATTTGTATTTTTAAAAGAAAATTCTGGAAGAATACAATAATGCCACTTGCAGCAATATGAATGGACCTAGAGCTCATCATCTTAAGTAAAGTAGGTCAGACAGAGAAAGACATATGATATCATTTATGCTGCTGCTAAGTCGCTTCAGTCATGTCCGACTCTGTGCGACCCCACAGACGGCAGCCCACCAGGCTCCCCCGTCCCTGTGATTCTCCAGGCAAGAACACTGGAGTGGGTTGCCATTTCCCTCTCCAGTGCATGAAAGTGAAAAGTGGAAGTGAAGTTGCTCAGTCGTGTCCAACTCTTAGGGACCCCATGGACTGCAGCCTACCAGGCTCCTCCATCCATGGGATTTTCCAGGCAAGAGTCCTGGAGTGGGGTGCCGTTGCCTTCTCCATATCATTTATACACAGTATCTAAAATATGATACAAATGAACTTATCTACAGAACAGAAATAGGCTCACAGACATAGAGAACAGACTCGTGGTTGCTGGGGTGGGGGTTAGGGGGTGGACTGGGAGTTTGGGGATGGCAGATGCAAACTATTATATGTAGGATGGATACACAACAAGGTCCTACTGTACAGCAGGAGGAACTATATTCAACATCCTATGATAAACCATAATGGAAAAGAATATGGAAAAGAACACCTTTATGTATAACTGAATCACTGCGCTGTACACCAGAAATTAACACAACATTGTAAACCAACTATACTTAAATAAAAATACAAATGTTTAAAGGGGGAAATCCCATAAGTGGTCCAGTGGTTAGGACTCCAAGCTTTCACTGCCAAGGGCCTAGGTTTGATCCCTGGTCAGGGAACTAAAGAGCCCACAAGTCATGCAGTACAGCCAAAAAGAAAGGGAAAAAAATTCTTGCTTCAAGCTGGAGAATGGATTGCAGATAAGCAAGGATTAAGCCAAGGAAATAAGACAGAACATTCTTGAGGATTAGAGATGATGCTGGTTTGGGCAAGAGCGTTGAATACAGAGATGAAGTTGACACATTCTTTGTGTATTTTGTAGGGAGAACTACAGGATTTCATAATGAGTTAGATGTGAGGAATAACAAGAAAAGGAAGCATTAGGGATTGTTCCTATGTTTCTAATCTAAACAAAGGGTCAATGGTATTCCATTTGCTGGGTTGAAAAACAGTGGAGAGGACATTCAGTGAATGTACGACTCACCGAAACACCTGACCAAATCCTCAATGTTTTAAAAAAAAAAAAACAGTCATGCAGATAGGCTGGACATGGACTCAACCAACTCAAAGTCTCATGTTTTCTCCCAATTGACCACTACTTTCATTCTTCAGCATACTCAGAGTATTCTTGTGGTTCTGGGGCAGTAGGAATTAAACTCTATGTATAAAATGTTCTGACACAGGCAGGATCCGTAGTTAGACTGGGATAAAGGTTTGCATGGGAAGACACATGGAGCAGTGCAGAATAGTTTGGGGAGTTGGTAGCTAATAGCTGTAAGGAACAACAGTGATAAAAAATAGTCATTTGAAGGTGAGAGACTGAGCTCTGAAAAGTCACAGGAATTTAGGACTGCGGCAATTCAAAGCCCCGTGTTTCCATTTTGGCACAGCAAAATAATCCTCGGGTCACCTACTCTCACGCCTCTCTCCCCCTCACCTCTCTCTATTCACTGCCACCATCAGAACACTTGCTAGAATTAGAATAAAATGCTTCTTGGGTTTTATGAACCAATAGTTCAACGATAAAATGATGCCAAGAGCAAAAATGCAGATTATTATCTCTTTATAAACACGAATACTATTAGTGATCAGCCTGGGAGTCACCTAGAAGAACAAACTCAAAAACCACTGCTCTGTGCTGTAATCCCTTTGACAAATAAATAAACCAACAAGAATTTAAAAGTCCAAAGAGACAGAAAGGGAGGCCATGCCTGTGCCGTGCCTTTCTTAAGCAATCAGAACTCTTAGAATAGCTCTGTTGCTGGGGCAGAATCTTTTACTCTCCCCAAGCATTAAATCTCCCAATGTCTTTAGCACTCTCCATGGGCATACTGGTGCCAAAGCAGAAAAAGATTTAATTTCATGTTGCTAGGTTTTCACTGTTCTGCGGTTATTAAAGAGGCAGGTGCAGTCAGCCAGGCTGTTAAAAAAAGAGAGGCGGGGCGGGGGGGTGGCGGGAGTTAAGATTGTTTATTTGACCAACTTCAAATCTTGCTAAACCACAGTATAAGACAACTCATAACTTGTTCTCAGCTCCCGTATCTCAATTGATTTCAAAGGAAGTGCTTCTGAAGGTATTTCACACTTACAAATGAAATTATTTTCCAACACAGGGCACTCTAAGCTCTGCATATAAGAAATTTTGAGCCCTTCTACCCCTCTTAGGGCTTCCCTCATAGCTCAGTTGATAAAGAATCCACCTGCAATGCAGGAGACCCCAGTTCAATTCCTAGGTTGGGAAGATCCTCTGGAGAAGGGACAGGCTACCCACTCTAGTATTCTTGGCTTTCCCTTGTGACTCAGCTGGTAAAGAACCTGCCTGCACTGTGGGAGACCTAGGTTCCATCCCTGGGTTGGGAAGATCCCCTGGAGAAGGGAAAGGCTACCCACTCCAGTATTCTGGCCTGGAGAATTCCATGGACTCTATAGTCCACGGGGTCACAAAGAGTTAGACACAACTGAGCGAATTTCACTTCACTTCCAACCCCTCTTAATATAAAAGAGGCGTTCCTACCTCTTAATATAAAAGGTGTAAATAAGCCCAAGAGTAAAGTTACCAGCCATCAAACTGATGAGTTGTGGGTTACAGAAATGCATACTCAATGTTCTCAACAGTTACAGCTTAAGTCAGAGTAATCTATCACCTGATAAAGGTAAGTTCATCTGTACAAAAAGAAAGATTAATTCTTCTCAAGGATGGTGTTTAATAAAATAATTAGTTAGTAACTAAGTGGCTGACTGAATTTGGCCAGTTTCCTTGTTTTGGAGCTGTCAATTTGGGATCAGTTTCCACCTTCAGCTGTGTTGGGATTTTTGTTGAGTTCTTATACTGAAGGGTAGGGAGGAGAAAGCGGAAGGGGCATGAGCCACAGTTTGCCATTTTTCTCACCTAATAGGAAAATGTATTCATGTGTAACTTTTCTTTAGAATCACTTGGTTCTGAGCAGATGGCAGATATTTAATACATGTCTCTTGAATATGTCAATGAATCATGGTACCCATCTGGTGCAAGCAAATTCTACACTGGAGATCGTGGTTGCCTCTGTAACATACATCCCACTTTCCTCTTATGGAGAAAAAGCAATGATGTCTGAGGGAATGACCTCATTTAAAGAGACAGACCTAACTGCCTATGAGTAATCTCAACCCATTTTCCAGAGATAGGCTAAGAAATGGTCCTGTGACCCTTGATTCTGGCCAGCGAGAAGGAAAGGAGGTTTCTGGGAAAGTTCTTTGTTCTTGACAGAGCAACAGGAAGCTGGTTTTCTCTTCTTCACTATATGTGAAGAAGGGGGATTCTACCCTCAAATGCTGCTGTCAACCATTTTGTGAACACAAGGAAAACCAACTCATGAGTGAAGACAAATCTTCAAAACAGAATAAAGAGATGGAAAGAACCTGCCCCTTTGATGACATTTTTTTGAGTCACTGAACCAATCAAACATAAAACCCATTCCCTGGTGGCTCAGATGGTAAAGAATCCGCCAGCAGTGCAGACCTGGGTTCAATCCCTGGGTTGGGAAGATTCCCTGGAGAAGGGCATGGAAACCCACTCCAGTATTCTTGCCTGGAGAATCCCCACAGACAGAGGAGCCTGGCAGGCTACAGTCCATGAGGTCACAAAGAATCAGACACGACTGAGCAATTAAGTACAGCACAGCATAAGACCTAATAAACAGCCTTGTTGTTTAAGCCCGTTTGAGTTTGGTCATCTGTTTCTTGCAAATGAATCTGAATGATGTGAAGACTGACTCCATTTGCAAAAAGAGATTTTTTTTTAAGTATTATTTCAAATACCCAGTTCACCTCTCTTTGAAATAGATGATTGGTAATTAACTTTTATATTACTTAAATGTCCCTAACAGTTTTTTCTCACTATCAAGCTGATTTAAAGAATCTAAAGTCTACAAAGGCAACAGGAAATCAGAATTGAGAGCATTTAGAGCATTTATCCCCTCTTCCAACAGTGAAATACCCATTCTCTAAGTATTGGTTATGAAGCTGCTATCCATTGCAGAAGAGCACGGCCCCTAAGAGCATGAACTCAAATCTTGGTTCTGCTAGTTATTAGCTGTGTGCTTTTGAGTGAAATACTTAATCTCTATAAACTTCTATTTATCTTCTGTAAATGAAGATAATAGTTGTATTTATTTCATATCACTGCGGTGGTGGTGGTGGTGGTGGTTTAGTTGCTAAGTCATGTCCGACTCTTGTGACCCCGTGGACTGTAGCCTGATGGACTGTAGCCCGCCAGGCTCCTCTGTCCAAGGGGTTCTCCAGGCAAGAATACTGGAGCAGGTTGCCATTTCCTTCTCCATCATACCGCTGTGATGGGGATTATATAAGGAGCACTGAGCACAGTGCCAGCATGTAGAAAGTGCTCTAGAAACATCATTAATATTCAGTTTGTGGTACAAGTGATCAGTGGAGTTTACCTGGAGGGAAGATATGGGTATTTAAAAAGTGCAGCTTCATGAACCAAATTTTTATCTAAAAGAGTGAGGTTTATGAGAAAACTGTTTGGGAGAACAGGCAGAGTGAGATATTCCTCTTCTATTTAACACTGATCTCCTATCTCCTCATATGGAATTGGTCTAGATCCCTCTTTCCTCTTCCATCATCATAACACTTAGAAATTAACTTGGATTCCTTCACAAGGAGGTCAGTGAAATAAAAAGTTGTAACATAGCAGGATGCTAATATCATGGATTGTAATAGAAACACTCAAAATTGTCTTTTTTTAATCTAGAATAGAGAGAATGAATTTTTAAATAAATGGAATTTATTATTTTATTATTTATTTTATTTATGATTATTTTTAAATGTATTATTAAATGGAATTTAAAACAAATCAATATAGCCTGCATACAGTGGCTAAATTACAAGAAAACTGCTTGAAGCGTGAGGGAGACAGCATCCTAGCAGGAGCCAAGGGGATCTATCCCCACCAGCTGAGGGTAACCTTGAGCAAATCCCACCAGACGTCAAGATCCCCATCTGTTAAATGAAGGGCTTGGGCATGAACCAGTGTTTTACACCATGTGCTTCCTAGAGCTTGGTCAGGGACTGGCACAGGTGTGAGTGAGAGGAGAAGGATGAAGGGGGGAAACAGGAGCTTAATGGAGTCGCCTTAATGGGGTCTTTGGGGTCCCCTCCAAGTGGCTCAGCAGTAAAGAGCAGTAAATCCACCTGCCAATGCAAGGGATTCAGATTCAATTTCTGGGTCAGGAAGATGCCTTGGAGGAGGAAATGGCAACCTACTCCAATATTCTCTCCTGGGAAATCCCCTGGACAGAGGAACCAGGCGGGCTACAGTCCATAAGGTTGCAAAGAGTTGGACACAACTGAAAGACTGAAAACACACACACATTGTCTCTAACCAGAGCAGCTCTGTAGTCACCTGCTTTACATATTATGTTGCAACAAAACATGTGAATACAAACATACAAGATAATAAGTCAGTGATCTCTAAAATCCCTTCCAACCCTGACTTGCCAAGATTTCCCTCCCCATGGCTGTGATTGCCAATCCTCCCCACACAGCACAATCTCTCCATTTCCACTGCACAGACAGGGGATGTTATCAGCTGTGTAGCCTCCGTCCTCCTCTAACAGGAAGGTCGGCAACGTCACAGCGTCATGGCTGTGGCCAGGACACCTACAGCAATCTGTTAATAGGCCCACAGAGATGCAGGAATGCAGGGGTGGGAGGTCACGTGAAGGCCAGGAAACTTGATCCTGACAGCAGACACAGAGATGCCTTGGACAAAGTTCTATAGGAGTTGCTGAATCTTCTTAGAAGTTCCTGATCTCTGAGGCTTTCCCTGAGCCAACATTCTTCTCCCCAGCCCATCCTCAAAGTCCCCAGAGAAGACAGCTAAAGAAATCCTTTCTGATTACCCTCAAGGACGCTTGATCTATTTGGGTTAATCTAGCTATCCTCTTTCAGAGTCCCTGTAGAGTCAGAGATAGAGTTTATCAGACTAAACTCCATGATCTATGAAAGTTGGGTTTCACTGGTCAAAAACTAGGATTTATAACTTTAATTTTAATCAGATCACAATAATATATTTCCCTTAGATAATTCATTTATTTAAACTTAATTTTTTCCTTAAATTCTGAAGTAGTTCAAACATACCAAAAAGTAGAAAATGAAATCACAGACATTCATGTACCCACCACTCAGCTTTGTCAAAGTCTAAAATTTTGCCTTATAATTTGAGTGCTTTAGGGTCTTTAAGGGGAAAAAATTACTGCAGATAGGATGAAAGCCCTCTCCTCAATCCCAATCTTCTCCTTCTCATACTCCTTTCTACAGAAGGAATGAGCATCTTTATTTGGTGTTTTTCACTCCCATTCATGTTTTATAATATTTAATAAAATATTATAAAATATATGTAATAAAGGTATAATACATGTACTACATTGTGTAATATGTATCATCACATATATGTGACATGTGCAATATGTGCAATTACATATATGAACTGCATGCATGTAATGTGTATAAATTCAAAAACCACATAGACCATTATACTTTAAATATTCTGTAACTCAGTTTGGAATTTGGGTTTTTTGGTTCAATATTTTACTTTTAAGGTCCTTCCACATTGAGACATGTGATTCTAGATTACTTTAACTTCTACAATATGTCTTTGTATTGAAGATACTTCAACTTTTCCATTCACCAGTGAATGGAAATTAAAGCTATCTCAAATTTCCATCCATTACAAATGGTACTAAATTGAGCATTCTTATTCACATGTGAAAAAAATTTCCTAGCATAGTAGAGGATTGCTGGAGTGAAAATTAAGCCCATTCTAAATTTTATCTGATATTCTAAATCACTTTCCAAAGTGGCTGTTGCAATGTACACGCCTTCTCTACACCTCACTAGAAGAGTTTGAATGTCTTCTTTCCCCAGTTCCTCACTGACACGTGGACCTGGTACATTTCTCAATCTTTGCAAACCTGGTGGATGTGAAAAATACTTCACTATGGTTTCAATGAACTTTACCCAGGTTGCTGAGGAAAGTGAACAGCTTTTCAAAAGCATATTGCCCATTCATCGTTCATCTTCTCTGAACTGCTTGTTCTTATCTTTTGCCTATTTACATGTTGATGTGCCTTTTCCTTTTTGTTTGGGGGAGTTCTTTAAGTATTCCAGATATTATTCCTCCATCAGTTACATGTATTGCAAATATCTTTCCTCATGTCATGAATCGTCATTTAAGCTGTATTTTCTGTGTAAACTTTTAAAAGCATCAAAGTTATCAGTATTTTCCTTCATGACATGGTTTTCATGCCTTGGTTAAGAAATCTTTTACTACCTCAAATCATAAAGATTTTTCTGTATGTTTTCTAGTAAAACTTTTATTAAAGTTTTACAATTTATTCACATTCAGTCTGCTTGGAATCAAATTTTATATATGGAATAAAATAGTTATAATGCTATTTTTCACTATAGAAATAATCAGTTGCTTCAGCACCATTAAAAAAAAAAAAAAAACCTGTTCCCCCACTAATTTACAAAGCTACTACCATCTTGCATTAAGTATTTATTCAAACAAAGGTAAAATCCCTATTATGTTGTGCTAACCTCCTATTTTGACTATTTTAATTTTTAATAAATCTGATTATCCAGTGCTTCCCAGGTAGCTCAGTGGTAAAGAATCTGCCTGCCAATGCAGGAGATGCAAGAGATGTGGGTTTGATCCAAGTCGGGAAGAGCCCCTGGAGGAGAAAATGGCAACCCACTCCAGGATTCTTGCCTGAAAAAACCCATAGACAGAGGAGCCTGGTGGGCTATGGTCCATAGGGTTGCAAAGAGTCGACATGACTGAGCAACTGAGCATGCATGCACCTCCAGTAGGGAAAGTCCTCCTGCCTCATTCTGACTTTGAACTTGTTTTTGCTATCGTTGACCCTTTGTTCTTTTCATATTTTAGAACAATAATCAATTTTAGAATAATTTTATCAAGTTTTTAAAAGCTATTGGGATTTTGAATTTTATATTAATTTGAGCATTAACATCTTTAGAATACTGAATCTTGCCATTCATAAACATGATATATCTATTCAAGTCTACTTTAATGTCTTTCAATAAAGTTATCATTTTTTCTTAAGATGTCATAAATATTTGTTAGATTTATTCTCAGACACCTAAGAATTTTTGTTATTCTTTTAAAAGTTGTCATTACTTAAATTATATTTTCTAAATCTGAAAATTCTCTACTTTTGTGGCCAATGTTTAGGGATCTTCATAGTAAACACTGTGACGTAGCGTCTAGATCTCCCTTTAAGACTGAAGGGCTTATTTGCCTTCAGTGGGATATGCTACTAGCAAGTATCCCCCAGCTATTGCAACTCTCAAAAAAGTACCTTAAAGTCACATCCCTTTTCTGTGGACTCCCACATGCAAAGACTGATTGACAGGGAACAAGAGCTCATATCCCTCTTATCAGCTGGGACAAATTGGAATGGCCATCCAAGTTCTAGAGCTTTCCTACCAAGGTCTTCATTGAGAGTATATCCCAGCTCATCTTCCCCTCAATTCAGTCTTGCTTCTTTCCCATCCTGTCCACAGGTATCTACTCGAGAGCATGCTTCCTGCAGGTTAATCTATATCTCAGTGTCTGCTTCCTGGAGAGCCCAACCTGAGACAGGCCATGAGAGCAAATGCTAAAGTGAGATTTGAGAATTGGATCATCCTCCACATAGCTGACAATAAGGACCCATCATTGGCAAAAGGTAGATGAATAATTGTTTAAAACTTCCATCAGTGGTAAACTGAGAGGGTATTCTGTGAAGAAGAGTACACAAAAGAATGTAATTTATCAGGCATTTGAGAAACATGGGTCAAATAATAACAATAAAAACAGTGGAATTGGGTGGCTATAGTTGAATCATTAATCCTTTGAAAAAGATAAAGACTAATAGAAATTAATTGTCAATTAAACTAAATGTGAAAGCCAAAGAGTCTTCATAGCATCATATATATAAAGTGGCTCTCACATCTTACAGCCTGAGGGAAGAATGAAGAAGAAATGCTAAGGACCAGGCCCAGGACTTAACCACAAAGAAGCAGAGTTCCAAAGAAGATGAAGCTCTACTGCAGTTCAGAGCCCGGGCTGGGAAAGAACGAACCCTACTGCAGCAATGTGGATGCTGGGATTTATACCCCTGAAACTGTTTAATATCCTGGAACCCTCTGAGCCTGCAGAAGTGGCCTCCCTGTTCACATCCACTTCTTCTTCTCTTATTTGCACGTATTGAAGAGGGCTCTCTCCTGCAGGACAATATGCATCCCCCTTGGGACTTGCTTCCCCCTCCCCTGCTGGCAAGAAAGACAATAATTAAGGTTAACCCAGCCCAGGACATGCTGATCCTGATAAAGAAGAAAAGAAAGCATGCCAAAACAGAGCTGCAGGGCCTAGAAAACACGTCCCAGCGGGAGCCAAGAGAGTATGCACTGGACTGGATCCTGTGGACTCTGACTCAAGGGAGGCAGAAGATAAAACTGAAGGAGGGAGTGTTTAGAGAACTGTGACAGGACATGGGATTTAACAGGGGTCCAGTCGAGGACCTTGGGAGATTGTGCAACCCTGATAGCACAGCTCCCAGAAGCACGGAAAAGTGATGCCCCAGGGGCTGCAAACTTTGCTGGCCAAATCCAGCCTGCGCCTTAGTTTTGTGCAGCCCGCAAGCTAAGAATGTCTTTTCCATTTTTAAAAGGCTATAAAAAATAAACAAAGATATGCAAACAAGGCTGTTTGTGGCCCACAAAGCCTAAAATATTTACTTTCTGGCCCTTTATAGAAGAAGTTTGTTTTGACCCTAGCCCGCACTAAGTGAAGGGAGAATGCTTGAATTACCCAGACAGAAAGCAGAAGAAATAAAGACCCAATATAAAATGTTTTTGGTGTTAAAAAAAAAAAAAAAAGACTCAGGCCTATAAGAGCAGACTTACCCTGTCAAGCTGAAAAATTCACAGGATGATAATACTCCACCGTAGGGCCCGAAGCAGAAAAGAATGTGCTGGTGAGGAGGGGCAGCACCGTGCCTCCTGTCTGCAGGCCTGGAATGAGACTCAGAGGCCCTTACAGAGCTGGGCTAACTGAGAGCAACTGAGGACCCTGAAATAGCAGAGGCCAGAAAGCAGCACTTAATTGTTACAAGCCAAAGAGATGCAAATATTATAATAAGTGATAGGTTCAGGGTGGCAGAGGTATTAATGTTGATTATTATGTATCAGGAGAAGATAGGGTTGCTGTTTCATAATGTAGGCAGGGAAGAATATATTTGGCATTTAAGTGATGCACCTGGGTTCTTCTTGGTAGTATCTTGCCCCTGTTTTGATGGTACCTGGACAGTTGCAGCAACTTTGGCTTAAGAAAGGCATCAGTGACCAGGGTGTCAGACTGCTCAGCAGTGAGGATATGGGTCACCCACCAGATAAGCCAATGAGACTAGTACAGGTGTTAGTTAAGAGGAGGGGGCAGGTCTGGTATGTCAAGTAAAGCAGGATCAATGAGTATCACCTATGGCCCCAAGACCAGCTTTAACAATAGGAGTTACCGTTCATTCCACTCATCTTCCTCTAACAAAAGTCCACCAAGGCAAATACACCCCCACCCCCGACCCCCACCCTGGAATCTTGAAGGGATGGCTCCCAGAACTTAGATGAATAGATAGATTCCAGTGCCACCCACATCCCTTTCTGAACTAAAGAATTTATCCCTCAGGTGCAGGAAGTAATGTCAACAGTGAGATCCCACCTACCAACCCTCTTCAAGAAGAGTCTCGGTGGAAAGCAGATGGCAAGCCCAGAGCCACGCCCCTTCCGGGGCATCCTGCTCCCCCCACCCCCACCCCCAGAAGTGGTCAACTTGGGGACGGAAAGGGGGTGCCTCGTCATCCCAACTTGGGACCATTCTGAAGGGGCTTGCCAGCTTCCGATCTTCCCATGGGAGTGTCCCAGGCCTTCTTTAGGACCACACTATAGCTCAGCTTCTCCCTTTGCACAATCACACCCTTTCCACAGGTGCTGAGATCAAGAGCTCAACCTAAAAACCTCTGCGCTGATTAATCTCTGCTGAGCATCAACCTCCAACAACCTTTTATCCAATCCTTGAATTATTTGACTGCTTGTTATGAATATATAAATAGATTGTCTAAAAAAAATGAGAAAAACTGTACACCTGAAACTAACACATCATTAATCAACTATATATTCCAATATAAATTTTTAAAAAGAAAAAAACAAAGATTAACACTTACAAAGAAAATGAAATAGAAAAGATTTTTATTCTTTCCAATCCTTATAGCTTTCTTTTTCTTTCTGCCATCATTGATGAGAGCTTACAGTACACTGATAAATAGATGCTGTGATGACAAGCATGCTTGTCTTTTGCCTCTCTGAAGTTAATATCATAGAGTGTGATATTTGCTCTAACATTTTGGTAGATATCCTTTATCAAATGCTCCTTTTCTATTTTACTAAAATTTTTTTATCATAAAAATATATTGAATTTTCAAGTGCCTTTTCTGCTTCAATTTAAATGATTATACTTCTTCTTTAGCAATTGCATTAAAAGGGTTCTATTGTTAAACCTTCTTTACATTAGTACTTAGTAAGCCCCACACATACACACACATACACACGCATACACGCCCGCACGCACGCACACAAATATATACAAAACTCACAAAGATACAGTTGGATGCTGACTTGTAAATATTTTCTTTATGATATTTGGTCCTATATTCATTGGTGATTACTGGCCTACAAATTTCCTTTTTTATACTAATTTTTACTGTTTTTAGTATTGATCAAACTTTGATTTCTTATCAAAGTTATACTAGTCATAAGATAAACAGCATTCACTCTTTTTATTATCTGAAACATGTAAATAAGATTGGATGTTTGATAGAACACACTTCTAAATGAGAAATTTGAAATATTTGTGTGTGTGTATGTGTATATCCTTGTGCCCATATATGTGTAGATTTTTTTTCAAAAAGGCTGAATTTTGTTGATGACTGTAACTACTTATCTGTTTCTTCCTGAGTCTGTTTTGGTGAATTTCTATTTTTCTATGAAACATCTATTTCATCAAAGTTTTAAATTTTATGGGTATTTGTCTTGCCATAGGATATTCTTTTCATTTTTTAATGTCTACTAAATTTTACCATGTTTCCTTATTTGTTCCTAAAAAGACTGATTTGTGCCCTACCTCTTTCCTGCCCAGGTTATGAACAAATTAAGAAATCCAATAAAGGAGTAACTTTATTACTGATAAGGTTAGGTTGGAGGTTGTGTCTTAATATGAGAGCCAGAATTTGACTGAGTAAGAACACCCTGAAAGTGCAGCCTGGGTAAAGTCTAAGGCATGGGGGAGCAGAGGCAAACATATTCTTTCTCCAGATGGATTTTCCCTGAAAGGGAAGAGCTGAGTTCAGTAAGCTCAGCTTAGAAAGAGAAAAAGGCTTGCCTGGTGGCTCAGACAGTAGAGAATCCTCCTGCAATGCAGGAGATGCAGATTCAATCTCTGGGTTGGGAAGAACCCCTGGAGAAGGGAATGGCAACCCACTCCAGCAAAATCCCAAGGACAGAGAAGCCTGGCAGGAAGTCCGTGGGGTTGCAAAAAGCCAGAGAGGACTGGGTGTGTGCCTCTAAGTGTATCAGTTACACGCTAAGTAGCATTCTAGCTCTATCACACTGCTTTTATCTATGATATTTTCATTATTATTAAAATATAAATTTTATCTCCATTGTTATTATTTATCTAGTAATAAAGTTATTCTTAACTTCCAAAAAATACTAGGTCTTTTTCATTTCTACCTATTGTTTTTCATTTAATCCCATTGTAGTCAGAAAGCTTGTTGTGTATATGCTTTTTTGGTCTTCAAGTATTTATTAAGACTCTCTCTGCAATGGTACATGATGAGTTTTTCTAAATGTCCCGTGAGTCCTTGAAAGGAATTTGTATATTCCATACTGTTTGGAGAAGGCGATGGCACCCCACTCCAGTACTCTTGCCTGGAAAATCCCATGGACGGAGAAGCCTGGTGGGCTGCAGTCCATGGGGTCGCGAAGAGTCAGACACGACTGAGCGACTTCCCTTTCACTTTTCACTTTCCTGAATTGGAGAAGGAAATGACAACCCACTCCAATGTTCTTGCCTGTAGAATCCCAGGGACGGGGTGCCTGGTGGGCTGCCATCTATGGGGTTGCACAGAGTCGGACACGACTGAAGCGACTTAGCAGCAGCAGCAGCATACTGTTCAACTTCTCTTTATTTAAGGGTCATCTTTACCTCTAATAAATAAAAAACTATTTTGTATGATTTTAATTTAGCTGTATTACCTTTCTTTTGGTTAAAATATGTCCACTCTATCTTTTGTCATGTTTTTACTTTTAACTTTGGGTCTTTATGTTATAGATATGTCTGGTTTTTGTTGTGCTTTACTTTCAATTCTATATGATAATCTTGATCTTTTAACAGGAGTTAGTCCATGTACGTGTACTGTAATTACTGACATATTACATATTTCTTTTTTTACATATTTCTTTTTTTAGGTGGTTATTGTGAAGTTTTAATGTGCATACTACCTTAACAAAGTTTATGTTTAATCTATATCTCTATCTTCCTCCAAAATAACACTATGGGGAGGGAGGAGGGAGGAGGGTTCAGGATGGGGAACACATGTATACCTGTGGCGGATTCATTTTGATATTTGGCAAAACTAATACAATTATGTAAAGTTTAAAAATAAAATAAAATTTAAAAAAAATAAAATAAAAAAGAATTTAGAATACTTTAAATCCAATCAGTGCCTTCCCATCTTGCACATTACTTGTGTACAGCTTTTTTTTTTTTTTGGTTTTAAGTTATAGTCTTTTAATTTTAAATACATTTAAAATTCTGTACACTTTTTACTCCCTTCCCCATCTTATACATTTATGATGTTATATTTTACATATTTATTTGTATCACTTAAACATTGCTTGTAACTATAATTGATTTTATGGTTTATGTCTTTTTTTTTGTCTTTTTTTTTTTTAACTTTACAATATTGTATTGGTTTTGCCATATATCAACATGAATCCGCCACAGGTATACACGTGTTCCCCATCCTGAACCCTCCTCCCTCCTCCCTCACCATACCATCCCTCCGGGTCATCCCAGTGCACCAGCCCCAAGCATCCAGTATTGCACAGCTTTTAATTTCTTGTTTTTTTACCTCTAAATCATGCTATTGTTGACAATGTTATTTTGTAGAGTCAATACTAATTTAGATTTATCTCATGCTTACTAATTTATGTGTTCATCATTCCTTTTTCCTTTTCACTCCTAATTTCTGAATTTAATGTTACTGAATAATTCTGTGTTCAGCCAAATGATCATTCCAAAATGGGAGTATAATAACAAAATTTTATCTTTGCACTTTAGCCAATTAATTCCCTGTGGAAGAAGATATTCTGAGGATTATCAGGGTGGGGAGGTGAATACTATTTAGGAAATCATTTTGGGTACATATGAAGATTGAAAAGGGTGTAAGAAAGAGGGCATTTTATCCACCAGGGATTTAAAAAAAAAAAGGAGCAAAATTCTTATAATCCACTAGTTTTATACACTGTCCTGAGCATTAACAAGATACTGCTTGAGAAACAAGGAAATAGACTTTCCATAGACCTATGCCTGTTGAAAATATTATTCTTTTGCTCTTGAAACGTCTGTTGTCAGTTGTTGTAAATAATATAGTGTTTGCTTTTATTGTTTCTAAAACTTTGTCTTTTGAGTTCTTAAATTTCATTTCAATAAGACCAGTATATTTCTTTTTACTAAAACTGACTGCAATCTATTGTAGTCCCCAGATAAGAGGACTTTTAACTCTGGAAAATTCTTAATCGTTATTTCTTCAAGAATTGCTTTTCCCCTACTCTCTTTATTTCCTTCAGGAACTATGATTACCATATATAAATCTTTTAATCCTATTCTACGTGTGTTTTACCTGTCATATATTTCCATGGCTCTATCTCTCAGTGCTAATTTCTGGGTAATTTTATTAGATCTACTTTCTACTTACTAATTCTCTTTTCAATTCTTTTTTTTTTTTTAACTTTACAATATTGTATTGGTTTTGCCAAATATCGAAATGAATCCGCCACAGGTATACCTGTTCCCCATCCTGAACCCTCCTCCCTCCTCCCTCCCCATTCCATCCCTCTGGGTCATCCAAGTGCACCAGCCCCAAGCATCCAGTATTGTGCATTGAACCTGGACTGGCGACTCGTTTCATACATGATATTATACATGTTTCAATACCATTCTCCCAAATCTTCCCACCCTCTCCCTCTCCCACAGAGTTCATAAGACTGTTCTATACATCAGTGTCTCTTTTGCTGTCTCGTATACAGGGTTATTGTTACCATCTTTCTAAATTCCATATATATATGTTAGTATACTGTATTGGTGTTTTTCTTTCTGGCTTACTTCACTCTGTATAATAGGCTCCAGTTTCATCCATCTCATTAGAACTGATTCAAATGAATTCTTTTTAATGGCTGAGTAATACTCCATTGTGTATATGTACCACTGCTTTCTTATCCATTCATCTGCTGATGGACATCTAGGTTGCTTCCATGTCCTGGCTATTATAAATAGTGCTGTGATGAACATTGGGGTACATGTGTCTCTTTCCCTTCTGGTTTCCTCAGTGTGTATGCCCAGCAGTGGGATTGCTGGATCATAAGGCAGTTCTATTTCCAGTTTTTTTAAGGAATCTCCACACTGTTCTCCATAGTGGCTGTACTAGTTTGCATTCCCACCAACAGTGTAAGAGGGTTCCCTTTTCTCCACACCCTCTCCAGCATTTATTGCTTGTAGACTTTTGGATCGCAGCCATTCTGACTGGCGTGAAATGGTACCTCATATCTCTTTTCAATTTCTTTCAGTTACATTCCCTTCTAGAAGTTCTAGTAAGTTCTTTTAAAATTTGCCTTGTCTTTTTAAAATTATTTTTATAATAGCTTGTTCTTCTCTCATATTTTAAATTCCCTATTTTATGCCTTTAATCACTTAAAACATTAGTTTTATAACTTCTACCCAATGACTCCACTATCTAAAATTATTGAAAACTGTCTAATTTTAATGTGCTTTTTTAAAATATCTAGTAATGCACATTCACTGTAGTCTGTCTTATGTATTTTACAACTGTTGGGTAGGAAGTTAAGCATGAGCAACAAGGGGTGGCCTGGCTGAAAGGAGTGCAAGCTGATCCCTAAAACCCATCCCATACACACCCAGAAGAGCTCACAGATATACCACAAAACAACTCCAGAGACTTCTCTAACTCCTGCACATGCACCCCAGGCACACAGTGGATACAAAATGACCACAGGGGCTTCAGGTAACCTTAGGCAGCTAAAAGTCCATTAAGAGTTCATAAATATTCTACATCTGATTATAACAGACTAAATTATGGGAAGACATAAACAATACAGCCTGTTCTTACATAACTTGCAATTGTCAATGGGCCTTGAGCATATGCCCATTCGCATTCCCCTTCACTGACTGGTGGTGGGCACGAGCAAGCCCTATTTTGCATAGGGCATAAAAAGAGGAGACTGGAAGTATAAAGACGGTGAAAAGAGAGGACTCCTTTGAGATAAGCCTGCTCCCATGTCTTGCGAGTGTCTAATACAAGATCTTTCTGTTTGAGCTAAACTGAGATGTAACGTATTTGCTGTTTTAAACCTTAGTCCACTGCTCCAAATATTTGTTGTGATGAGACAAGAACCGAGAAAGAAAATAAACTGACTGACACAACCATGCTTTATCAAGAGCTCATGCTCAGCAGGTATTTATCTGTGGGAATCCTAAGAGACCCAGATTAAGAGTTCATCCCACTGTGTCTGTTTAGTATTTGCTTCTGCAGAAACTTCAGGGAATAGCTTTTTTATTAACATTTCTCATCTTAGGGGTATCCCAAATAACATAAGTAGAACAAAATCACATGTCAAACAAGTCCATAGAAGAACATTTTTCTTATTTTTCAAACAGTATCTTTCTAATGCTCAGGACACTGTAGAAAACAAATGGGTTATGAGAATTGTGTTCCTTTTTAATCAATGGTGAGTAAAATGACCTTTTTCTTACTCCTTTCTTAATCTTTATATACACCCAAAATGACTCCCTAAGTAGTGGTTTCTCTCTCTCTCCACCACTCCCATAATCTTCCAAGTATATTCCTCCAAAGGGAACTAAATGGCTAAAGCAGAATTTCTAAAAGGAGAGATCCAGAGCCCACTTTACAAGCAGAAGCTTTATAAGCTTCGAGGCAAACAGCTATTAGAATATTACTGAGAAAAGTCAACAGGAAATGGGAAAAGAGAAAGGGAAAACAGAGGGAAGGAAAGAATTGATATTTTTTGGCTGCTGACATTACATCAGTTTTCAAGACAACGTTTTGTGGCAGAGGTTCCCTCTCCATTTGCAGATGAGACCCGAGGCTACGCAGCAAAACAGGAGCTAGCCCATGTCTCCCTGACTCCCTTCCTCAGAATGAAAGTCCATGAGCCCAAAAAGCAGCGAATGGGAAACATCAGAAATACAGCCTCAAGCAAAGAAAATTTCAAAGCAGGTAAAACTTCTCTCATTTTGCATGTATTAAAAGCTGTGTTAATAAGGAAACAAGATACTGTGTACTCCCACTAGGCCGTCATTTCCAATGTAAAACAGAACTGTACATAAGTGAGATAAGAATATGAATAAATAGTAAAAAAAAAAAAAGGATTTTCAAAACTGAGATTTCGCTTTTTAGACCAGTTTTAGCTCATTTAAAACAACTAATAGATAGTACCAAGAATTCCCATTTATCCCTTCTCTCTGCACACTATTTTTTCTTACTAACATCTTGCATCGTGTGGTGCACACGTTACCATTTATGAACCCATGTTTGGTCCATACTTTATATTATGGTTCACTCTCGGTATTGTACAGTTAGATGGGTCTTGACAAATACATAATATTACGTACCCACCATTACAGTATCATACAGGATCGTTCCCCCATCCTAAAAGTCCACTGTGCTCCACCTGTTTGACACTCATCCCTCTCCTCTGAAACCCTAGCAACCACTGATCTTTTTACCATCCCTACAGTTTTGCATTTTCCAAAACTGTCATGCAGTTGGAATCATACAGTAGTAGCTTTTCAGACTAGCTTCTTTCACTTAGCAATATGTATTTGCTATTCCTTTGTGTCTCTTGGTGGCTTGACAACTCATTTCCTTTTACTTCTGAATAATAGTCCGTTGTATGGATGTAGCACAGTTTGTTTATCTCAAGTTATACCCTATGAAGGGGCATCTTGGTGGCTTCCAGTTTTTGTCAATTATGAACAAAGCTCTTATAAATCTTTTTAAAGTTCTAAGTGGATCGTGGAGGCTACTCTTTCTATAAACTCTGCATTAACCAACTAATTCCCTCAAGATATACTGCCCCATTTCAGATTTCCACTTTTTATCCTCTCCAACCCCACCTTCCCATCTCCCAGGTTTCCAATAGCTATCGTGCTGATTCTCCAGACTGGGAGGCTCACCCCTCAAATGGAGAGCAAGAAACAATGGCAGTGAAAGGCTTTCCCATTGTCAGTATCTGTGGCATTTCCCCGTGGAGACAGCCTACTTCCCTGAAAGCCAAATATACCTGTGACATAAGGTTGCAAAGCAACGCATTTCTAGCATTCAGGCTTTTTTGATGCTCCAGGACATTTTTAAAAATCATAGAGTCATCAAAAAGCTTCACTCCCAGCTGTGTAGAAAGTGACTCTGCCACTCTCATTTAATTTGGGTTGCATTACCTCATTCTATACATCATTCATGACAAGCAAGTCACCATGGGGCTCCCTTGGCTAACTCCTGTTGTCTTTGACTCAGCTCTCATTTATCTGGACATTTACTTCATAAATGTTGTAAATCCTATAGCTGAAAAAGGTGGTGCAGAAGTTTCAGTGCAGTGGGGTCTGTCTTCATTGTCACAATAAGCAAAAGAAAACAGAGGCAAATAGGAATCCTAACTTCCTATCACATTCTTGCCCTTCTCATGTGACTCATGATGCCATTACTCTGGCAGCTGGGATGGAAAGGGTGAGAGAAGGGAGATTTTCAAAATTGTCTCTGGATGGGCTATTTATGTCTTCCAACCTGGTACATTTCCTTGAACTTAAAGAGAACACCAAGACAGCCTGTAGTGTGACTTCTCCACCCCACGTAAATGAATACATTTACACTTCCTCAGCTGTTTGTGTTGGGAAACAGCTAGGATCCTCCCTGTGCCTCATGGGTCCATCCAGGTCTCTTGCATGTCAAGGCAGAAACTTAGGAGCTCGTGGTCTCAGGCCTAAAAGTGAGGAGCACCCAGCCATGCCCCAGAGGAATAGTTCCTGTAAGGGTTTTGTCTTGCTTATAGACACAGCTCTTGCACTGATCTTCATTATCCGGGCTTCATAATTTTCCTGAGAGGAGATAAGTCAGAAACAGACAGTTTATTCTGGTCCTGCTAAAGGAGAGGCAGCATTTGAGACTGGAGTCTGCAGGCTTTCAGAACTGAATGCCAGTCGGCTCCAGGATTCAAATGCAATCAGATAAAAGAGCCTTTTCAGCCAAGGCTTAGACTCATTCCAATCTTCTGTATCCTTTTCTCCAACCATAAAACATTGTTAGAACCGAGGGGCTGCAAGATGCTGAGTCATCAGAGAGAGATTAGATCATGTCCATGTACTGTGCACAGACATAAAAGCAAATGTAAACATTTTAGAAAGGATTTCAACATTAAGGATTAAAGCAAAGGGGGTTTTATGTTTAACTAGGAGTTAAGCATAAATTCTATTTCCCGAGAATTCCATTAATAAAAGTTTTGCTTCTAAAGTGTTTGGGGGCACTGTGCAATCTGTAAGACCTTAGGCCATAGCAGGATAAACAAGCAAAACACAAAAATAGCAAAATTGACTGGAATTTCTCCCCAAATATGCACTGTACTTGAAAACCAAAAGAATAGACTAGCAAACAGATACATATTGCTCTGTTTTAAGCCAAACATTGCTTAAGAAAAAGGGAGCCAGAAAAGAAGCTTCTTCAACAAAGATCATCTCTTGAGTCCCCTTCTTGTAGAAGCTAACTAATCTGGTAATCGGAAGCATTCTCCCTCTACCCTTGGGTCCTGCTGAGCTCCTTAATTCTTGTATTATGTAAACCTTAAAACCAATCGCTAGAAGAATGTATCAAGGGAAGTTTCAAAGTCCTCTTAAGGTTAATTTCCCGTAAGAAATTCCTGGCTTTTCTTCTTTTGGTGCCTCCCTGTCCCTCCACTTAATTGCTTCTGTCTTCCTCCAGCCTAACCCCAGCTTGATCTTTCTTACCAAGGTCTGCCCTAGGACTGGCAGAGCAGACAGAAAAGCTCTTTAAGAATATAGAGTTTACTATTCATAGCAGTGACACAGACCATTGAAAGCCAAAGCAGTCAAGTAAGGAAATCTGTCAGCCTAGATTATCTTTCCAGCACCTGGGAGGTAGGACTTATTTATAAATAAAAATAGACACCAAAAATGTCTGGCCCCTCATAGGCCCCTGATGTCTGAGAAGGCTGTACGGATCCAAGTCCAGAGGCTTTTCCCAGCTGTCCTCCAAACCTAGCAGCAAATTTTGTTTTTGAAACTGGAATTAACAAAAAGATGGTTTGCTTCAGTCCATATTAAAATTCCTGCTAGTACAGGCAGTGTGCTGTCTTCTATGGATTTCCAAACACTTAGCCACACTTAACCAGATCTCCAGTCCTATAACAGGAACTGCCTATGTCACACACAGCATTCTCTAGGATTCATCTATCAGCCTTACTGGTGGGTTCTTGTCCAGATGTGGTCCTTACCTTCTCTTTCCCTCTTTGGGCATCTCTGCATCCTCCATGGAAGGACCATGCTTCCTCCATGTGAGGTTAAAGCCCTCTGCTTCTCAGCCTTCATGAAATTCCATTGCTTATCATAGAGCAGATTGTTAAGACTCAAATCAAAATCTTTTGAAATAAGCCTACCTTTTAGAGAAGCATTTTGAGGTTACTTTGCTAAGGGTTTGGGTTCTAGAAGCTGCATTCAGATACTTATTGCCAAGTTTAGAGGCCAGGTGATTCTGGGTTTAATTCACTTTGATCAAGCATTGGAATTATAAAATATGCACAGAGGGCTCTGCTCTTGAAGCTTTGTTGATTAGACCATTGTGCTGCAAAAGTCTCTGATTCAGAGAAGCTTACTGTACCGTTGCACTGAAAATCTACTTGAAAACATCTCAAGTAAAGGAGGCCTTGAACATAAACACACACTCTGAATTACCTTCAGAAATGGTAGTCCTGCTTGTAAGATAATACAATTGGTGGCTCAGATGGTAAAAGCGTCTGCCTACAATGTGGGAGACCTGGGTTCGATCCCTGAGTCGGGAAGATCTCCTGGAGAAGGAAGTGGCAACCTATTCCAGGACTCTTGCCTGGAAAATCCCGTGGATGGAGGAGCCTGGTAGGCTGCAGTCCATGGGGTCACAAAGAGTCAGACACGACTGAGCAGCTTCACTTTTACTTGATGGCATTTTCTTACACTCTTCAGCCTTTTAATTCCCATCTCTTATCTTCCAATTATGCCATCTCCTATTATAATAATTCTTGCCTTCTAGGGTGTCACGAATTAGCAGACATTACCATCCCCCCATTAGCTACCCGAATTTAGCTCTTCTAAGCTTTCCTCTAATCAGAATCCCTGAGACCTCCTCACCTTAAAACTATTCCTTCTCCTTGCCCTTCTCCAAATTCCCTAAGGTCCTATGCCCCTAACCTGAGCTTTATAAAGATCCAAGTGATATTCCAGATGCTTGCTCACCGAGGAGCCAAGAGACCAGCTGTCACCTCTGGTCTCTGTTACTCCGTGACTCAGGGTACGTGTCCCAGAATAGGTCTGGCCTTTCGTGCCGCCTTCTCTTATTGCAGTCTGGCTGCTCGGGGCCTGGCCATTATCACCCTAGCTCCCCTTTGGCATTACTGCTTTCCAGGTTTCTTCTCCCCACCAGGTGTACGGATTTCAGACTATGTTCCTTCAAACCTGAATAGGCCACTGGTCAGCATTCCCAGAAAAGATATGTCTTTATTATCATCCTGGTTTGGAAATAGCCCCAAAACTTCTGTAAACATTTTTACCAAAACAAAACAAAACAAAAAAACTTGGTAAGATTTTCCACTCTGGAAAGAGAAAGCAAGAAGGAAAGTTATTTACGACTTTAGACCCTTAATGTCAAACAGTATTCTGGAGAAAGTAACAGAACGTCCCAGGCAGGATCTGCCTCAGGAAGGATTTAATGGGCTTGTGAAAGGGTGTCCATGCCTGGGACTATAGAGAGGACATTTTCTCCTGCTGTAGTCAATTCCCCTGGAGCTCCGTGAACCTGCCATAGGCTTCTCTGCAGTGCTATGTTGCCTGGGAACCCTGCTTTCTTCTGCCTCCTCCAGGACCTGTCTTCCCCTCCTTTCTGGGAAGCTCAAGTATGGCAGGTGGCCGGAAGTGTGTCTGTGGGAATCGAGGGTCCCCACCCTCCTCCAGGAAGGTTCAGGGGCCTACGCTGTGCCCTGGGAGGCACTCGCTTCAGGAACTCCCAGGCCCACAGCACTAATCCTGACAGCTTCAGGGGAAGAACATTCCTATTTTAAGAGGGCCCGGGTAACATTGTGCTCACCCGTGTCTGAGTCACTCCTCCTCTTTAGGGTTTGTGAAAGAAATATAGTTCTCAGCCTTTAGCTCTGCAGGCTTTATTTTCTTCAGACTCAGTGATCAACTGGTTTACCACAAAATGGAAAAGGCGCTAGCAAAGCAGGGGTAACCAAGGAAGCTATGATGTCTGGAATTGTAATAACAGAGGACAAGCTAAGAGTTATACGAGATCTAAAAATAAGTCACTAACCATATCCTATTTCCTCTAACATACATATGCAGGTACCTAGGAGAGAAAACTGCCCACAGTGCAAAAGAATCAATAAAGAACACTGTGATGAACCACAGCCCACCCTAACCCAAAAAGATAGCTTTGCCCTCACAGTGAACAGTCTTTTAAGCAATGAGGCTATTTCACTGCAAGCTATTCATAATTCGTCATTATTGTACTTGAAGATGTAGAAACACCAAGGGTCTTCACATCAGCCATTGCCGTAATTAGAAAGGAACATCACATCATATCCATGGCATTTGCTACCCTTTGTATAAACAGGTAAGTTTGAATTCTTATATGGTTTGCCTACAAAAACATGTATTTCTTCCTTATCAGCAAGTTGCTGTTTAAACAACTTTGTGCTTTAATATTAACGTAATAACAGCTCACATTTACTGTACATTTACACAACAACTCATTACTAGCTCACTTAATCCTTATAACAACCATGTCAAGGGCCCCTTTTACATATAGCAGGAAACAAAAGCTTAGAGAGTTCAAGTCACTTGATCAAAATCACGCCGTTTGGAAGTGCTAGAGTTTAGGTTCAAATTGAGGTCTCCCTAGCTTCTCACCTTGAGAACTTAATCACATTTCTATGCTGTTGTTTACAAAACCAAAATCTGAGCCCTAATGCTGTCAAACTTTAATAGCAAATTCTCATTCCTCCAACTCATTGAGCTGATTTTTCACACATTTTAAATGACATCAGTTAAAACACAGTCTGTACTTATTTCTCAGGCTTCCGAGCTGATACCACATTTTAGGTGTGGCTCGGGAGCATAAGTACCTGGTTCAGGGAATCCCAGGCTTCTCCTTATCTTTTTTTTCCTTCAAGGAAAATAGTGGCCAGATCTAAACAGAATGATCCTGGCCCCAGGTTATAACTCCCAGTTCTTTTTTTTAATTTCTAAACATTTATTTTCTCAAATGATGTGCTTCTCAGACTGAAAAGAAGCTATTTGCTGACTTTCACTGGTCCATGAAGCACATGCTGAGTACCACTGCTTTACTCTAATACCTTTATGCTCCTTTAACTCCTAATTCTTTAGGACCACCCAGGTATCTGTATTTGTTTGCTTGACCTGCCATAACAAAACACCACAGACTAGGTGGTTTAGACAAATGAAGTGGATTTCCCCATTATTTTGGAGGTTAGAAGTCCTAGATCAAGGTGTTGGCAAGGTTGGTTTCTGCTCAGACTACTCCCCTTGGCTTGTAGGTGGTCGTCTTCTCCCTGTGTCCACACATCACCTTCCTTCTGTACCAGTCCGTATCCTAATCTCCTCTTCTCAGAAGGATAATGGTCATGTTGGATTAGGGCCCATTCACATGACGTCATTTTATGTTAATTACTTCTTTAAAGATCCTGCCTCCAAATACATTTTGAGACACTGGGGGTTATTAATAGAATTATGAGTTCCGTATGTGAGTTTGGGGGATGGGTGGAGACATAACCCATCCTGTAATAGTATCCCAACAACTCCCTTTTATAAAGTTCTCTGTGGTGCACATGTAAATGCCTTTGACCCTGACAACCCCTGCTTTCTCTGGATGTGTTTGTGTTACCTCCCTGTGGTGAGATAGACAAGCTTTTCTGTGAGCAGACCACAGTTATTCAAACACTATTACCAGCAACATCAACCGTATTATTGTTTTCATCTTAGAAGACATTATTGATCTCACTTGCGAAAAAAAAAGTTATATATATACAGAAAATGTTTTTACCAATTGTGAATTACCAATTTGCAAAAACAGATTCTAGATTTTTAAAAAGTTACTGAAACCAATTGAAGAAGGAAATGGCAACCCACTCCAATATTCTTGCCTGGGAAATCCCACGGACAGAGGAGCCTGGTGGGCTACAGCCCGTGGCGCTTACAAAGCATCAGACATGACTTACCAACTAAACAGGAACAAAAGTTGAAACCAATAATGTCTTCTTAATTTTTTTTCTTCTTCTTAAATTATTACTGTATATACCTGGAATTTAAAACTGTACAATCTCTAATCAAGATGGAATCCAGCTAATTTATCCAGGGCCCTCAGCATATGTCACAATTCCTGGTCATTCTATGTAAAGATTCAAATGATCTGAAGAGGCAATTCACATGTGTCGGTTGCATCGGTCTAAAAGCTATCATTATAGGGTGCCTACCAGTTTCACATATAGTGCCATTACGGCAGGCGTGTTATGTGCGTTAAATCATGTATCTCCTCAATTTCCTGCAGGACAGAAACTGTCTACTTTACCAGTGAGCAAGCAGAACACCAGAGAGCTTCAGTAAATTGCCCAAAGTCACACAGCTCACTTTGTGTGGTCTAGATAAGTCTTAGACGTGAATCTAGTCCTGTCTGACTCCAGAACTTTTTCTTTTTTTTGACCACTACAAATTGCTCCTTTGACTTCTTAAGACAGGTAACAGTATACTCATAGTGGCTCAGAACTTTTCCTGGACATTAAAAATATCCAATCTAGTTCCTTCAATTGTTAGTTTTGATAAATAAAATAAGAACAGCATCTTAGTTTCTGTGTCAGAACTGCAAAATAAATTACAGAATATTCGTCATCAGAAACAAAATCTACATCCGTCTTTGGGTGATGATGTAAGGCTATGTAAAACAACAATGGATATACTTATTTTTTGTCAAAAAAAAGTTAATTATATAAGTAACCCTAATTAGTATCACCAACTTCCTTGTAACACCTCCAGGACTGCAGTCTTGTGTTCCTATAACACGTTTATTTCATTGTTTAATTGTGTCTGTTTGAGCCCTGGCTTACAAGGCAAGATTTCAAATGTGTTGAAGGCTGCTGCTGCTACTGCTAAGTCACTTCAGTCGTGTCTGACTCTGTGCGCCCCCGTAGACGGCAGCCCACCAGGCTCCCCCGTCCCTGGGATTCTCCAGGCAAGAACACTGGAGTGGGTTGCCATTTAGGCACCCTTTTTATCCTCCTTTGTATTGTCTTGAAGTGCTAAGTATAGTGCCTTGTCTAGAGCAGATGCTCAATAATATATAACAATCAGTTTTAAAGGCTTCACAAAATAATCACCAAGAGAAGCCCATTGGAAGACTTAGTGATGAACCTCATAAGCGTGCAACAGGGTATCTAAGAAATCCCTATACCTGGCCGTGTTGAGCCAGCTTTCTTAGTTCTCTGGGTCAGATGTACCCTTTCCAGACCTTGGTTTATAACCCCAAATGCCTTCAGGTTGGCTGATGGTGCTGGTGAGGTATGTTTCTGTCATAATTGTGTGATTCAATTTGCTCATGTATAGTAGGAAGTAGAATAAATCTTAGTGGGTCCCATTTGGGGGCCCCAAAGGCAATCCTAAATAGGATTCTGTTTGAGGCGCTTGTCAATGTGCCTACGAGAGGCCAGTTGAAGCATCCAGTCAGCCCAAGGCTATGAATGCAGCGGGCAGGGCCTTCTCCTTCCTCCTGTTGCTCAGTTGTCTTCCATCTCAGTGGGACCCCATTCTCCTGGCTGAAAAGTGGACTACTGAAATTGTACCAACAGGCAAAATCAGGGTATTTATAACTAGAGCTTTACTCTAAAAACTAACTAGTCACATCATACTTCTTTACCTAGAAGTCTAAAAAAATAAATAAAAAGAGTAACTCAAAGGAACATATAAGCAGATTCAGTACTTAAGATTGAGCCCTAGGGCCCCTTGGCAAATATAACAAAAACTTTGATGCCAGAGATAAAGATGTATTTCTCAAAGAAATGTGTTGTCTTCAAAAGATAGATCTAATAGTGAGTATGTGATTAGATGGACATTGATAGACCTAGTCCCCAGGAAAAAGGTATAGTTTAGAGAGCCTGCTTAGATGAACAGAACTTTTCTTTAGTTTGGCATTTCCTTTCAGTTTAGGAATTCTGTCTGCAAGTCTGTCCTACACCTTTATATTTGTCCCAGAGTAATTCTGGGCACTCCTTCTTGAGTTTTCTACACCTCAGACAACTAAGAAAATTATAAAATTGTTCAGCCTATGGAGACAAAGTTTTGAGAATGGCTGATAGATGAAGTGAGTTTATGGGTCTCCTGATCATTTAATACTTTGATGTGGAGTTTGCAGCAGTTGAGAAATCACCCAGGCTCTAGGGATTTAGGTGGTTGCCTCCAAGAGGCTCAGTAGCTTGGCCCATCTTAAGACTGGCAAGATGCTTTCATCTCCTTGCCTAGGAAGTTTTTGTCTGCATCACACCTTCGGGTAGGTTATTAACGCACTAGTATCTAGAAGTAAAAACAGAGGTGGAAAGAAATGAAAAGGATAAGGTCTCTCTGGTAAAGACTCTTCTAAATTTGAGTAATCTTCCTCAGAAGATGCTAGTTTGCAGAAGACAGTGATTTAGATTAGGAAAGAAGGCCATGATTTCCAAAAGTGAAATAAGCACAAATTAGAACAGAAAGGTAAAATCTGAGGTGCAAAGCATGGCAGATGATAGAGCCTGGATTATCCCAAGCACCACCAGTGATGCTTGTGAATTCATTATCCTAGTGTAGACTCAGGAGACGATTTAGCAGAGCATTCCTTCAAAACAGCAATTCTAGAAAATGAAAGAAGACACCAGGGCCCCAGAAGAAGCGAATCACACCAAAGTCATCACTACACAGCTAACCCATCCTTTTCATCAAGGCAGAAATGATTCCATCTTAGCCATAGCCTCCATGATCTCATTAGCAAAGATACTGAGACTCTTGTTCCTCTACCAGGGAGGATTCAAACTGTGCCACAAGTTACTTCACCCAGAATATCTCAGTCTGATTGGAAGGATATGGATGAGGGAAGAAAAACTCTATCTCCCCATGGTAGTTTCTTTAATCCTGTTGCTGGCAAGATACTTGTGCAATAGAAACTGAGATACATCTGGATGTCTCCTTGTACAGGGCAAGGCCTAAACCGAGATGTCCTGAAGATTTACAGATGGGTTCAAACACTTTCATTGCAAGTGAGTAGCTTGGCCAAAGGGCAATTTATGGACTTACTAACAATTCAGAGGTAGATCTTGTTTGCTGCTGAATGGATTTAGGACTCAAATAACAAGATCAGGACATGGCTGCTTTTATTCTTCCATTAGTCCTTCCTTACACAGTCTCTAGTCCCACATGATGGCATTGGCAGCACAGACCTCTCAGCTTCTCAGGGGCCCAGCCCAGCACACAGGAGCAAGAGTTCTATTCCCAGTAAGTCTGACAGTATCTGATTAGGTCACATGTTCTCCTCCAAACCTAGACTATGGCCTGGAACGTGTGCAATCAGGAGATGGAATCAGGTATACCAAAGCCACATGGACTGAGTTAGGAAAAAAAAAAAGAATTCAAGCTATGGCTATCATAAGAAGAGAGAGTACAGGATGGCCATCATCAAAAAGTCTACAAATAATAAAAGCTGGAAAGAGTGAGAAAAGGAACCCTCCTACACTGTTGGTGGGAATGTAAGTTGGTACAGCCATTATAGAGAACAATATGGTGGCTCCTCAGAAAACTGAAAACTTAAAGTTACCATATGATCCTGCAATCCCACTCCTGGGCATATATCCAGAGAAAATTCTGATTTGAAAAGATACATGCACCCAAATATTCACTGCAGCACCATTTAAAATAGCCAAGACATGGAAACAACTTAAATGTCCATCAACAAATGAATGGATAAAGAAGATGGGGTACATATATAGAACGGACTGTTACTCAGCCATAAAAACAATAAAACACCATTTGCAGCAACATGGATGGACATACAGATTATTATACTAAGTGAAGTCAGATAGAGAAAGACAAGGATCACACAGTATCACTTATATGTGGAATCCAAAACTATGTTCAGTTCAATCACTCAGCTGTGTCCAACTCTTTGCGATCCCATGGACTGCAGCATACCAAGCTTCCCTGTCTATAAGCAACTCCCAGAGCTTGCTTAAACTCATGTCCATCGAGTTGGTGATACCATCCAACCATCTCATCCTCTGTCGTTCCCTTCTCCTCCAGCCTTCAGTCTTTCCCAGCATCAGGGTCTTTTCCAGTGAGTCAGTTCTTCGCATCAGGTGGCCAAAATATTGGAGCTTCAGCATCAGTCCCTCCAACGAATATTCAGGACTGATTTCCTTTAGGATGGACTGGTTGAATCTCCTTGCAATCCAAGGGACTCTCAAGAGTCTTCTTCAACACCACAGTTCAAAACCATCAATTCTTTAGCACTCAGCTTTCTTTATAGTCCAACTCTCACATCCATACATGACTACTGGAAAAACCATAGCTTTGACTAGATGGACATTTTAGACCCACAGACATAGAAAACAAACTTATGGTTACCAAAAGAAAAGAGGTGGGTGGGAGGAGGATAAATAAAAGGTTGGGACTAACATATACACACTACTATACATAAAATAGATGACCAACAAGGACCTACTCTATAGCACAGAGAACTATACTCAATATTTTGCAACAATCTATAAGGGAAAAGAATTTGGGAAAGTTTTATATGTATATATATATGTGTGTGTGTATATATATATATATATATATATCACCGTGCTGTATATCTGAAACTAACATGACATTGTAAATCAACTATAATTCAATAAAAAGAAGAAAATGTAAATACCAAATGACAGAAACAATGAATGTTTGCTGCAATTAGTAAGTGGTTTGAAGATCATGTTTGCCCAAACCTTTTGTCTTAGCTTGGGTCTCCCCCAGAAAACAGAGCCTGAGATAAAGGCTTGCACATGGGTCATTAATTTCCAGCGATCAAGCCAGGAAACAGTTGAGAGCTGGAAAGAACAAAACAGGAAAGGAGAAAAAAATAATGCAAGGGACTTTGCAGAGATATGTAGGAGGAGCCATCCAGGAGGGGAGAATTTATTGACCGGCTACCATCCTCCATTGGTGGAGGATTGCCCTTCCCGGCTTGTGCACGCATGAGAACAGCCTGGTGAGTTCCATCCAGTGGCCCACACTGTGGGACAAGTCAGAAAACCTTGGATGTGCAAAGATGGAGATAGATGGTGTAGCTGGTTTCCATGGTAATGACTGGAATAAATGGTGGAGCAAGAGGATATGGGGTGGGGGACAAGGTTTGGCCAACATATCTTTCCTCTTGGATACTCAAATTGTTTTACTTTTTCTTGTTCATTGTTGCAGGTCATTTATCACCAAAAATAAACTCTAAAAGACACCACAGGGCTAGGTTATGGAATTATATGAGGAATAGTAGGGGAAGACTTGGGCTTGAATCCAACTTAACCACCAGCAGTGTCATTTAGAGCAAATCCATTAATCTCTTTGATTATCATCAGTAAAACACAGACGTCAATAATGCCTACCTTATATAATTTAAGGTAATATTAATAGTACATAAAGTCATACTGTCACTTTATTTTAATGTTAATTTCATTTCCACTACAGTTAATTACAAAGGAGTCTCCATAAATTTTAGATCGTTTATACAAACCAATGGAGAAGGAAATGGCAACCCTAGTTGGCAACTCTAGTATTCTTGCGTGGAGAATTCCACAGATGCACTAGCCTGGTGGCCTACCACCTGTGGAGTCACAAACAGTCAAGCACGATTTAGCAACTAAAAGATGACGACAACAGTACAAACTAAATGTACTTAAATAAGGGACACGTCTAACCACTTCTGCTTTTCTCCTGTTTTGAAGTTTGTAGTTCATTGTGTTTGAAGCAACACCCAGCTGACTGCAAAGTAAAGGATGTACTCCACCATCAGAAGAGCTGCAAATTTTCATTGAAGTTGCCACAGGATACACCATCAAGCTGGATTTAGAAAAGACAGAGGAACCATAGATCAAATTGCCAACATCTGCTGCATCATCGAAAAAGCAAGAGAGTCCCCCCAAAAAATCTACTTCTGCCTTACTGACTATGCCAAAGCCTTTGACTGTGTGGATCACAGTAAACTGTGGAAAATTCTGAAAGAGATGGGAATACCAGACCACTTGACCTGCCTCTTGAGAAATTTGTATGCAGGTCAGGAAGCAACACTTAGAACTGGGCATGGAACAACAGACTGGTTGCAAATAGGAAAAGGAGTATGTAAAGGCTGTATGTTGTCACCCAGCTTATTTAACTTATATGCAGAGTACATCATGAGAAACGCTGGGCTGGATGAAGCACAAGCTGAAATCAAGATTGCTGCGAGAAATATCAATAACCTCGGATAAGCAAATGACACCACCCTTACGGCAGAAAGCGAAGAACTGAAGAGTCTCTTGATGAAAGTGAAAGAGAATGAAAAAGTTGGCTTAAAACTCAACATTCAGAAAACTAAGATCATGGCATCCAGTCCCATCACTTCACGGCAAATAGATGGGGAAACAGTAGAAACAGTGACAGACCTTATTTTTGGGGGCTCCAAAATCACTGCTGATGGTGACTGCAGCCACGAAATTCAAAGACTCCTTGGAAGAAAAGTTATGACCAACCTAGACAGCATATTCGAAAGCAGAGATATTACTTTGCCAAAAAAGGTCCATCTAGTCAAGGCTATGGTTTTTTCAGTAGTCATGTATGGATGTGAGAGTTGGACTATAAAGAAAGCTGAGTGCTGAAGAATTGATGCTTTTGAACTGTGGTGTTGGAGAAGACTCTTGAGAGTCCCTTGGACTGCAATGAGATCCACCCAGTCCATTCTAAAGGAGATCAGTCTTGAATATTCATTGGAAGGACTGATGCTGAAGTGAAACTCCAGTACTTTGGCCACCTCATGCGAAGAACTGAGTCATTTGAAAAGACTATGATGCTGGGAAAGATTGAAGGCGGGAGGAGAGGGGGATGACAGAGGATGAGATGGTTGGATGGCATCATCGACTCAATGGACATGAGTTTGAGTGAGCTCCGGGAGTTGGTGATGGACAGGGAGGCCTGGCGTGCTGCGATTCATGGGGGTCACAAAGAGTCGGACACGACTGAGTGACTGAACTGAACACCATCAAGATCACCCCTCGAATCCTAATTTCTTGAAGGTGTACCACCATTATCTTTTTAACCCCATTTCAAAGTCTAAAATAAGGGAGGAGTCATTTTATATCCAGCCATGTGGTAATTCAGTTTTCAGGAACTTAGAAAAAATGTGTACAATTCATTTGTTATCATTGACAGCAGCCCATATGCCTAAGCATTTGCTTTCTGAAGTTTCTGAGAAATGTGCTGGGGAAAAGAAGTGCTGAGCCCAAACATGATCCAGAGCCCTGACGTGACACTGTTGTCAGAACAGTGAGCACGCAGCCCGCCCCTCAGTCTCCCAGACGTCCTCCCACTACCCTCAAGCCTCTATCTCAGCCCCACGGTGTTTGGTCTCTTCTGTTTCTTAGTCACTGAGCATCAAGACATCAGTCTCATACCCTCTTATTTGGAAAGATCCCAACTTCCCAGGGACTAAAGGCAGAAAGTCACCTCTTTATTTTTCTTCTTCAACCTGTCTTGAATCCTAAAATGATTCAAATATTTTCACAGGAAATCAAACCATCCCTGGGAAAGAGTACACCAAGATGGTCCATACAACACTCCAGACTCCTGTGAGAGAAACACATAAATGCCCAAGTCCCTTTTAGTTCCCAAACTACCTCAACCTCTACATCAAAATGCATCATTCAAATCAGCTAGACTCAACTGCCCAAAAGCAACTGGATTGCAAATTAATCTCTTGCAAATGCTTTGGAAAATGTCTATGGAAAAAGCCCCTCTTGGAGTTATTCTCAGCCATCCCCACAAGGTGAGTTTCATGGCTGTCATTCAACCTACATTTTAAGTCAGGTCATGTAAATGTATTTGCCAATTAGGATGAAAATCCATCCATGTGTTCCTCCATTATGTACTAAAAGCAAAGGCAAACGTCTATATATGTGAGAAAGAAATCAATAGGTAAATCATTACCATAGAAATTTATCAGATCAAATTTTAGGAAAATAAAAATGGTGGGGATGATAGGAAGGTTAGGCAAAAGCATAATTGAGATGAGGCTTTTTAGAAGGAACAAATTTCAGTGCATGGGGGAGGGGAAGGTAATCCTCAGGTCAAATTCTTAAGCGAAAAAATACCATTGATCAACCCAGTCTAGGGACTGATTCTTCCGGGATCAGATACCTACTCCTAGTCTACACACTCAGCTGTGACCTGAAGAGGGCTGAGTCACACAATCCACTGTCTACACTGCTCCAGGAGGGGGCGAGCTGATTTATGAGAAGGGGAGTTGGGTGGGAGGGACTCATACAGGAGAACCTGTCTTTAGAAACCTAAAAGACAAATTGTAGCCCTGCGACAGTTATACAATGATGTCTACTGGGGAAGAAACTCCTCTCCCCAATTCATCTATGCTCAGATAAATGCTGTATCCACTACTCTGATCCTGTGCGACTCGTGTGAGCCAAGATGAAAACAGAGTGTAAATAAATGGCTTCACCTTGGCTTCCATATTACTATTAATATTATTAAAGATAAACAGATTTGGAAGAAAGGAAGCTTCCTGGGGGCTATGAATGAAGATGGTTCTATACCTGTCACCAAAATGCTACGGCCACATTCAGAATGTGAGGTTTGCATCAAGACTAATACCTTCCTTCAAACGACAGCAAGAGTGTCCTATTACCAACAGAACAAAAACAACATCCCCATGAGAGCAGTGAAACTCTTGGCCAGGAATACCAAGCCCACTGCAGATCTTCGAGGACTCAGCTTGAGAAGCTGAGGGCAAGACCTTGGGCTGGGTGCATTTTGATCGGAAGGATGGAGAAGCCTCTGGAAGCAGGCTTCCCAGAGATGGTCCAGTTAGGATCTGACTTCACAGATCAGGAAACTGGAGCCCCATGGGGTTTAGAGTCCAGCGTGTCTTCACAGAAAATGTGGGATTTCCTTCCGGTCCGAGGCTTTTCAAACATTGACAGCAGGCTCTGAGTTTGAGGTGGGAGGACCAGAGAGAAGAAGACACTTAACTATAAAAGCCACATCTTTCTGAGGTTAGACTTTCAAACTGAAGGTATTTCCTTTTGCCACTCATCAAAAGTATGCAGTCGGCATCTTTAAATACAATGATTGAAGGGCAAATGCTCCTTGACTTGACAGCCTGTTTATAATTACAGCATTAGTACAGACACAGTTTAATTAAAAATCATGAAAATGACCTTAGTTGGGCTGCAAGACCTATATTAAAAACCCTGGCTGAGGATCCACTTTCTAGCCAAGCTCCTATTTCCAGATGCCTGCCCTTTGTTAAAGGATTTCCTTTAGCCTAAAAGGTCATAGGTTTGTTCTCTGACCACTAATGGCTCTTTGACAATATCTTAAATAGAATAAGCCAAAAGGACATCACTCACACCCAAACAGGTAACACTAATTTACCTCTAGTCCGACCAGCTGTGGGTGAGGGGCTGGGTGGCCGAACCTCCGGCACTGTCTGCCTGGTAGGACCTTGGAGAAGGGCACGCGATCATCTGGCCCAGCCCTCTCCTTCTGCACATAAAGAAATGGAGGTTCAGAGAAGACAAAAGACAACCCAGGGCCAATGCTCAGCGCTGAGAGAGCTGGGCCGCACCAGTAGCCACTCTAGATGATCACTACCCAGTCAAATAAAAAACAGGTATAATTTTGAAATCTCAAATATCATCTTCTTTTACTTCCCAGACAGTGCTTCTGAAAATATCAGTCTTCCAGATACTTGGTTTAATAAACAGACAAAGAAAATGGAAGAGAGAGGGGGGGGTGCAAAAGTAAGTTCATGCAAGGCACATAAGCCTGGGAAACACTGCACACCACATTCCCTTCTCAGAGATTCACACCACACACCCCAGGGAAGCTGAGAGAGAAGCCCAGCAGCAAAGAAACCTGTTTACCTCAAAACTCTTTTTCCAAGTCACATCTATTAACATCCTACAGATCCGGTGTTCTAGGAAAGACTTTGGGACATGCTGGCTTAGTGAGAGGAGACATGAAATTTCAAAATAATTGGGCTGGAAAGTAAAGAAATTGAAACAGTCTGGCTCATGTCAAGCAAGAGTTCAGAAATGGCACCATGTCATCTTCAGTTTCTTCCCCTGGGTCTTTCATGCCTGGAACTTGGAAAGAAATAGGGGCTAAGGGTGTCCTTGAGTAGCAAGGATAAAGAAAATGGATCTTTTTCTTTAATTTGCCCTTAAAGGTTTGTGTAAAGGAGTAAAAACACAGACCCTGCCTTTGCTACTCTTCTCCGTATTTAAGTCCCTACCAGAAATATAATGCTGAGAATAGTATTTCCACATATTTATAACTTCTTTATGATGAACTACCATGATTTTCCTTTCCCTCAAAGCTGGTAAAGTTACAGTTCTACCTCAGAAACTGTGAGGAGATCAAATTTGGCCTTTAAATAAACTAATTTGAAAGGTTTATAAAAATATTAGAGACTTTAAAAAAAGGAATAGGGGGACTTGAATATCCCAAAGTGTGAAAATGCCACATTTTTACACTCAAATGATTCAAAATAGATGAACAGAATGCTTCCAAACTTTCTAAAAATATGCACCTTCAGGCAATTAAAAAAATCAATCTAAAGGGTCATTTATTTCAAGAACCTAAGAGCTCAATTTAGCACTCCAGTGAGCCCCCACAGCTGACTGGATCTGGGAGACCAGGGCTGAAGAAAGGTCATTCACACTCCTCCCTAACTCCTTAATGATATGTTTAGCCAGGCTAAATTTAGACCTGTCGGAAGCTTTTGATTCAGTTAATCATAAGGTGTCGGTGACAAGACTGTGGTCAATGGCAGGCGGGGGCTGAGTTCCTTTTGAAGTCAGTTGGTGAGTTCATTCCTGGAAGGAGGGGGGTCCGTAGGTAGTCATGAAGAACTGCTCATGATTCATACGCATCTCCTGGGAGGTCTCTTCCCTCTTCCCTATTTACCTAACATGGGCAGATGACCCTGGGAACCATCAGTGGAGGCAACAGGACCTTAATGACCCTCAACTAATTATCGTCTTTTCTGCTGATCCATTCAAACTGTCTTATCCTTTGACTTGGCTCACAGTTATTTTGGTTTGGGCAGGAAGTAGCTGGCTTCAAGTCAACCTGGATAGGCTGAGGTTGTGATCTTTAGTCAAAGGAAATGCTTTAAGGATGTCAGAGGTGGATCTGTACCAGAGTTATTCAGGGATAGAGGTTGAGTGATGGGTCTTTTAACAGGTGCTTCAGTATGGACAAGAAAAGTCTTTTTTCTTAGATTCGGAGATGTGTGTGCCTACACCAACTTCCAGAAAAAGAACAGTTACGATTAGCTTCCCCTCTGGTTCACAGAAGTTTCACCACAGTAATATCCATTCTTTTCTTAACTTTGCCAAATTTTACAGGGGAATTTCATTACCCTATTATTCATTAAAGAGAATTTCTTCAGCTCTATGAATTTTGGGTACCAGTCAGCTCAAATCCTTTTCACCCACTCAAGGTTTAACATCCTCCATAAAACTATCTATAGAAAAGAAGACATGAATGTTCTACCCAAGAACTCAATAGCCTGAATGAGGGGGAAAAGTATCTAGTACTGTAATTTACTAGATTAAAACAAATTTTGATGCTATGAGAGAACTCAGGGCCAATCTGTTATCATCACTTCATTTTACAGAATGGGATAGCAAGGCTTAACTTTCCTCAATGGATATAATAATTCAGTGGAACCAGAAAACTTCCAGAGAACAAGAAATCTAATATTATCTTTCTAATCTCTATCAATCACTCACGGTCCTACCATGAGTCAAAAAGTATGGAGGACAGGAGGAAGACGAGAGGGATAGGAAAGAGACAAGTAAAGGGTGAAAATTTTTGATGAGAAAAACAAAGTCAATAAGTCAGAGGCTTCCTGTTATCTCCATGTCATCACCCTTTTCTTCCCAACTATTTTTATGTTCTCATTGGCCTCCTCAGATAAACCAAATAACAGCAAGTCTCACTGAATAGCCTTGGTCACCCATATCTAAGGGACATAAAGAAGCAGAGACAAGTCTACCTAAGTGAACCCCATTTTCCAGCTTTGGGATTATATATGTCTCAGTGGTTAATATTGCAACTGTGGATTTTAAAGGCTCATTTCAATCAATTGACAGTCATCTACTGAACATCTGCCATACGATAAGAATCTGCTGCACACTCTATGGGACATGAATATGAAGAAGATGTACTCTAGCCTCTAGGAATTTAAAGAAAAGAAAAATATTCCTCCTGGTTGCAAAATTCTAAGATTGACATTTCAGATTAACAATTATAACACAGCGAGGAATCAGATAGGATCCCTGAGAGATTCAACCTAAATATTACAAGAGCCCAGAGAACAAGTCAGTCATTTCCAAGAGGCAGGAGCCAAGAAATCATCAAAGATGTGGCGTCTTGTGCTGGAGTTGAAAGATAGAAAAACCTTAACCAGTAAGAGGACCTTAAGGAATGGCCTTCCTCGGGAAAAAAAAAAAAAAAAAGGAAATTGCACAAATGTAGAAGAATAAAATATCTGTTTGAGAGACAATAAGTAGGCCAGTTTGGCTAAAGCATAGGACAGATAAATGAAGGGATATATTAATACAGCTGGAAAGTTTTGGTGAAAGCCAAATTGCAGAGAATGAGCTAGAAATGTTGGTCTAAATTCTCTAGGTGATAGCCACTGAAATTTTTCAGAGGACTGACCTTTAGGCAGATTAATTGGGCCATAATGAATTGGAGTGAATGACACTGGAGAAAGAATTGCCTTCTTTTGATGATCTGAATGAGAGGTACTTGCTGTAAGAATGGAATGGAATGAAAAGGAGGGGGATTCACTAGGCATTAAGAATGCAGAAAGGGCAGGAATAATTTGGTGTGAAAGTTGAGGGAGCATTTCCCAGGAGTTTTGTGATGAAAACAAAATTCCCTCATACCAAACAGATATTTAAAAGCATGAGATTTTGAATCTACCGTTGAGATGATGTTACCATTGCCCAAAGCTTGTTGACGGAATGATTTTGCTTGTTGTAGGTTGAGTGTATTTGTGAGATTTTAAAAAATTGTGTTGTCCCTTCTATGTCTTTTTATGGCTTAGAAAGATAAAAATAACCAAGCAGACATCAGATATCACATATCTCAGACTGAAGAAGAGAGAGAGAGTCTCATAATCTCCCTCCTGTTGTATAAATACAATAACTATATAGTGGTGGATGGAACCATGGTTGTTGAATATAAAGGAGATTATTCGAATCAATAATTATGCTTTTCCATGTCCTTCCTGTAGTCAAAACTATGCTCCCATCCTCATTCATTTTTATATCAGAGATTCCTTTCAAAACTTGACATTATTGAATTGGTAAGAACTTGTCTGCGGAGGAGCCTCTATTAATAAAAATGTAATCTCATTCACTGAGCAGACTCCATCACCTAGTCAGATGCTAAAGGATTTGGGGACAAATAATAATAGCCCTTTCATCTTACTCAGCTGCTAATGCAGACACATTGTAGACCATCTTTTTCACGCAGTCTTCACAGACAAACTGGAAGCAGCCTGACTCCTTGTCGTTTTTAGCATGCTCTCTATCGGATTTGGATTTTATTCTTTCACTTACTCTTTCTTCTACCTGCCCCCTTGCCCACCTTAGTAAACATTTAGGGAGCACTTGGTGTATGCCCAGCACTGGGCCAAGTGATGTAGATACAAAAAGAAAAGACAATAATCCTTTGCTTTGTGAAAATATTAGTGTAAGGCATTCATCTGTCCTGTGGAATACCTCACCTTGAAGACAGCAGCCATCTCTACCTAAATCTGATGTCATCTGTACATTTGTGCTCCAAAGTGGTTAAGGATGCCACCTGAAGAGTCCTAGGATAAGAGGGATATTGTTACCAGTGCCAGCTGGGGTACATACGAGCTGGGAAACTGGTGAGTTATTTAAACCTTCTGAGCCTCAGTTTCCCCTTTATAAAATAGATGTGATAATACTAAGTGTACCTATCCCACAAGGTGGGTTCTGCTAAGAACTGAATGAGACAGTTAATGCAAGGAGTTTGGATAGCACCTGCTGTACACTAAAAAACACTGGATAAAAATGATCATTAACAGTGTTAATATCTGACCTGTGATCGGTCTGCAAATGACCAGCAGTGGCTGAAGTCATTTCCTCAGGTCACTCATTTCCTGAGCTTACGCTCCTTTCAACAGTGAAGAATACACTTAAAGACTTGCTGGCACTTCCCAGTAAGGTCTAGAAAGCAATGCCCATTTCAGTTGGCATGTCACAGGAACAATTCTTCTTTTGCCTATATATTTTCTGTTTTATTTCTCTCATTTTCTTATACCAGAAATTTTTCCTCTGCTCCCAATACTCATTCCCTATTTAAAGACACAGTCTTCAGTCTGTGAAGCCAGAAATTCTCTGCCAGTGCTCTCAGCACCCAGGTCTGTGGCACCAATGGCCTGATCTGCAGCAAGAAAGGCATAAAACTACTGCCGTACCGTCCAAAGGGAGTAGCTGGTGTGCAGGGCAGGTTCCAGGAGCGAGTCCCCCGGTGAGGAGTGAGCAGCAGAAACCGTGGAAGGCAAACAAAACAGAAATGTGTTCTTCATGCAGGCACGCAGAGCCTTGCAAAATGAAGTGGAGGAAAGAAGGAACAGAAAGAGAAAACTATAGCGGGGATAGGGTGGGAATGGCTTTTAAGTCAAAAATGGTGCTTTCCTTTCCATATTCTCTGAGACTTTAGTTCATTGCTTAGATGAATTTACGGCTGCTCTCAACATGTGTAGGAAGCACGACAAAGAGCTGGACTCTGGTTGCCAGGCAGGCTACAATCCCAGGAGGTCAGGATGCATCATTAATTAAGGTAAGGCTGATGGGTTATGTGGGAGTGTCAGACACCCCACATATGAACTTCTCCAAACCAGGGCAGGTTGCACCTAACACAGTTTTCAAGGTGATTCTGACTTTCTCCATTGTTCCTCAGCCCCTCCCTCGACTTCCTCCTAGGCATTTCCAGCCTAGTTACCCCCACATGCCAGGGAAGGCACGATCTCCTTCAAACACCATCTCCGCTTCTCAAACATCATCTGCAGAAACAAATTTAGCCTTACACATTACATCACCACCTTGCTGCAGATGACAGACCCAGACAACTATCTCCCTCATGGGCCAAGGTGATCCGGGCAGCCTGGGGCACCAGTCTGTCCAAACTGGAAGGGGGCAGAGCTTCTTGCTGAGCAGGCGCTCTTAAGCCCCAGCAGATCTAGGAATTCTATTTTATTTCTTTTTTTTTTTTTTTTTGCCTTTAAACATGCATATTGGAATATCAGACCTAGAAGTTTTCCGAGCCGCACAATTTATGCTAGTTCATTACCTCCTGCTACACTCCACGGCTTTGTAACGGAAATTGGCTCTGATTTCTGAGATGGGCATTACATCATGGTCTTCTTTTAGCACATTATGTCATCCCTGCTGAGAGGCATTATCTAGGGTTGGCTCAGCAGTAGCGATTTTTGTGGGCCGACTGCAGTGTTCCCAAAGAGCTGCTGGGAACCACAGATTGAAATCTGAAACATTTATCTTCTAAAACGCTGAAAAGAAGGAAAGATGTTCACATCGTACCCCATTTATTTTCCTTAACCCTCTCCTCTCTCAGTTCCTTTGAGAGTACAGCACAGCGAATGCCAGAGATCAATGTGTGGAGCCTACACAGGGAGGATCATCTTGAAATAGCTGCTGCTAGAGGTACCTGAAATACTCCTTCCATACACCTGACACTTTTGGTTCTATCTCAAGGGGTGCTACAACCCCCCCTGAAAGGAATCACCTTGTACACTTACACTGATAACACAGAGCATCCTGCCTAATTCCTGGGTTATTTAAGAATTTCCATCCCATGATCTGTTTATAAATATGTGTAAATGAAAACTATATACAAGCACATACATATGCTTATCCTCCTGACCACGTTGCAGTCACAAAGGCAAACCTCTAGAAGATTTGTATTAGAAATAATTTTTATGCAGGGAACTGAGCTGATATGATCTCTTCTCACATCAACCATGAAATTAGAAGCCCATTTTGTATCTCTCCATCGTAGGCAGGATTAGAAACCACTGCACAGAGGGAATAGATAGGTGCTTTCAGGATAAAGCAAAGATCTTCCCAAACCCTAGAGAATCCCAATGCCTCCCTCAACACAAAAGCATAATTATGAAAAGCAAGAAAGTCTCTAAATACCAAAAGGAAATGGGATACATTCAACCATGACTCAATTACAATTTCCCTCTTATATACCAACTAATGAGATTCACTGGGGGTGGGGGGGAGTAATTGCTGGGAGAGGGGCTAGGAGGCAGGTTATGATAGTCCCTTCCCCAACCCAGGGTGCTTCATTTCTCATCCACTGATTTTTTTCTATAGTAAATATGGTTGTGCCCTCAGTTGCTTTTTGTGGCTCTCAAATGGTAGGCACAGCCAAACAAGTAACTTCATAATTAAAGTAGAAGTGGTTAAACCTATCGTTTGCACCAGCCGAAGAGCCTTGCTTCTACTTCTACCCTAAACGATTTTTCGTGTTCTTTAATAATGTCCTCCCCTCACCCCCAGGGGATCATAAAACAAGATGGCGGCCTTCATCCAGGGCACAGCCATGTGAGCCGTCTGCGTGTGCTGAAAGGGGTCGGGACACCCGGCCCCACACTCATGATACAGAAACTTACTGGTGACATTAGAGCAAACAACTGATAGCCCCTCTTCAGCACCTCTTCTTTCACATTTCACATCCATTTCCATCTGCTCCTTATCTCCTAGAAGGGATAGTGTGAAGATTGATGGTATGAGCCCACAAAGAGCTCCGAGGCTTTCAGATGGACAAGTGCCTTATAAAATAGCATCATTTATCAGCTAAGGACATTTACAAGAATCCTCTTCCCCTTCCCCTTCCTTCCTTTTGTCCCTTCATCTCTACCCCTCCCCCTTAGCTCTAGGAATTTATTATCTGAAGGCCAAAATACTTTATTAATAACTACCTGTGTCGCTCGGGGTACTGAAAGGAAGCTATATATACCCTTGACTTAACTCGTTCCAACTCTTTTACTGCAGCCAAAGTAACTGCCACACCATTTAAAAATTCCACTCAAAAAGCAAGTAGCCTTCAACACATTAAGCTGATTTTCATCTAAGTTGTAAAATATTAAATGACCAGAACTTCAATCCAATAATAAAATTGCCTGGCCCAATCACCCCCTTTCCCTTTGCAGGAGGCAAGAACATGGATTCATAAGCCCTGAAGGATGTGTGCCTGCCTCGAAATGTTGGCTGGCTGGCCACCACCTTCTGAAGGCACAGTACGGGAGGGGCTGAGCGTGACCCCTCCTCCTTCCTCCAGAGCCCTGTGTGTCCCAGCAGGTTTGCCCAATCCTGAACAAACACACACACACACACACACACACACACACCCCAAAAAGTGTTCAGGATGCCCAGAAGCCCTCAGTCCACTCCCAAACCAGACCAACTGTGGAAGAGTCAGTGGGTGCTTGGCTCCGTAACAGCACAACCATTGGCCATGAGACTCGATGCACGGACATCCTGCCTTCTACCCTCTTACAGAGAAGAAAAAAGCAAGCCCCAAATCTGCAGGTAGTTCCCAAGAGTAGGCATATAGTGGGGATCAGATTTCACAGTGAGAAATCAACTATTCCCTAATGATACACCACAATGAAGGTGGAGAGCAGGGTGGGCCAAGTCAGAATGGGGAGCTCATGGACCTAGCTTCTCACTGGCTCTTGACAGTACAGTCAAACCCTGGCTTGGAGTGAGACGGGAGTTCTGGCCTGGCGTCAGCCTCCTTCGCCAGCTGCCTTGGCACCAGTCACTATGCTTAGGGGGTTGGCAGAAGGGGACCAACAGTCCAGACCTCCCAGGCTCTCCTGGGCAGAAGGCACACTGGAGAACTGGCACGGCCTCTCCTGCCGAGAATCCCTATCAGCACCACCTAATAACGGGTAAGAAAATGGACATTTGTTTTATCATGAAGGTCTTGATCCTGCCATTTCCCAGCAATGCCAGGATACCCACTGTCCTCACCACTAGCTCTCTGGGTGCCACCCCAGAGTCCCACTCCCAGTCCCTTGGGGGTCCATGGCATTTTCTCCGAAGCAGGGCTTTTCCTATTTCTCAGAGTGAGCCCTCAACACAGCACCTTCAGACCTGTCTTCTCAAAAAAACCACCATAAAAACCTCTTTTCTATAAATGTAAGCATGTCATGAAGACACAGACTACATAAGCATCAAGAATTACAGTTCAGACTCATAAAGGTTAGAGAGATCTGCCTTATCCAGCTTTGGAAAGAAATCATGGAGTTCCCTCACAATGCAACCGAACATTTCTATTCAGAATCCTCCTTAGCTTCTGAGAAGTTTACATCGCCTTCACCTGTATTCCTAGTCCAGACTAAGGACCCTGTCTTTTTCCCAAAGAGAAATTTTTCCTTCTCAGATTCTAAGTTTCTACACCACATTTCCTTCATGATCTGAGAGGTGTCTCTTGTTTGCTGTTTTTGTTATTTAGTCACTAAGTCATGTCCAACTCTTTGTGACCCCATGGACTGTAGCCCACCAGGCTCCTCTGTCCATGGGATTTCCCAGGTAAGAATACTGGAGTGGTTTACTGTTTCTTCCCCCAAGGGATCTTCCTGACTTGGGGATCAAACCCGAGTCTCTTGCCATCTCCTTTACTGACAGGTAGATTCTTTACCACTGAACCACCAGGAAGTCTCTTGTTTACACCTTAATAAAAGTAATAGATTCTCATTAATCCTGAACAATAGAATTAAGTAGACTCTATTCATTCATTCAGCAAATATCTACAGAGCAGAGACAGGTATTTATCAATTATTGTAAAAAGTGTTGTGGAGATAAATCAGACATGGATTCAGCTTTTCAGGCATTGGCAAGACCACAGACGAGCTATATTAATAAGTATGTGACAGAGACAACTAGTCTTTAACCTCCTGGCTGGTTGGAATGGCAAGATCTCTAAACCCTTGAAGTCAAGTGTTAAAGGTGGCAGAGCCTCAAACACCCTGAGTTCCTGGTTGCTCACTTGGAAGAAAGCTGCCCCTATGGTCTATTTATACCATTCAGAGTGCCTGAAGAATTATGGACAGAGGTTCATGACACTGCACAGGAGACGGTGATCAAGACCATCCCCAAGAAAAAGAAATGCAAAAAGCCAAATTGATTGTCTGAAGAGGCCTTACACATAGCTGAGTAAAGGAAAGAAGCTAAAGGCAAAGGAAACAAGGAAAGATAAACCCATCTAAATTTGGAGTTTGAAAGAATAGCAAGGAGAGATAAGAAAACCTTCCTCAGTGATCAGTACAAAGAAATAGAGGAAAACAATAGGAAAGACCAGAGATCTCCTCAAGAAAATTAGAGATACCAAGGGAAATTTTCATGCCAAGATGGGCACAATAAAGAACAAAAACAGTATAGACCTAACAGAAGCAGAAGATATTAAGAAGAGGTGGCAAGAATACACAGAAGAACTATACAAAAAAGATCTTCATGACCCAGATAATCACAATGGTGTGGTCATTCACCTAGAGCCAGACATCCTGGAATGTGAAGTCAAGTGGGCCTTAGGAAGCATCACTATGAACAAAGCTAGTGGAGGTGATGGAATTCCATTGAGCTATTTCATATCCTAAAAGATGATGCTATGAAAGTGCTGTATTCAATACGCCAGCAAATTTGGAAAACTCAGCAGTGACCACAGGACTGGAAAAGGTCAGTTTTCATTCCAATCCCAAAGAAAGGCAGTGCCAAAGAAGGTTCAAACTACTGCACAATTGCACTCATCTCACACACCAGTAAAGTAATGCTCAAAATTCTCCAAGCAAGGCTACAACAGTACATGAATTGAGAACTTCCAGATGTTCACATTGGATTTAGAAAAGGCAGAGGAACCAGAGATCAAATTGCCAACATCCACTGGATCATAGAAAAAGCAAGAGAATTCCAGAAAAACATCTACTTCTGCTTTATTGACTATGCTAAAGCCTTTGACTGTGTGGATCACAACAAACTGTGGAAAATTCTTAAAGAGATGGGAATACCAGACCACCCTACCTGCCTCCTGAGAGATCTGTATGCAGGTCAAGAAGCAACAGTTAAACCAGACATAGAACAATGGACTGGTTCCATATTGGGAATGGAGTAGGTCAAGGCTGTATATTGTCACCCTGCTTATTTAACTTATATGCAGAGTACATCATGCAGAATACCAGGCTGGATGAAGTACAAGCTGGAATCAGGATTGCTGGGAGAAATATCAATAACCTCAGATATGCAGATGACACCACCCTTATGGCAGAAAGCGAAGAGGAACTGAAGAACCTCTTGATGAAAGTGAAAGAGGAGAATGAAAAACTGGCTTAAAACCCAACATTCAAAAAACAAAGATCATGGCATCTGGCCCCATCACTTCATGGCAAATAAATGCAGAAACAATGGAAATAGCCACAGACCGTTTTCTTGGACTCCAAAATCATGGCAGATGATAGAGGGCAGATGCAGACTGCAGCCATGAAATTAAAAGACATTTGCTTCTTGGAAGAAAAGCTATGATTAACCTAGACAGCATATTAAAAAGCAGAGACATTACTTGGCCAACAAAGGTCCATTTAGTCAAAGCTATTGTTTTTCCAGTAGTCATGTACGGATGTGAGAGTTGGACCATAAAGAAAGCTGAGCGTTGAAGAATTCGTGCTTTTGAACCGTGGTGTTGGAGAAGACTCTTGAGAGTCCCTTGGACTGCAAGGAGGTCAAATCAGTCAATCCTAAATATTCATTGGAAGGACTGATGTTGAAGCTGAAGCTCAAATACTTTGGACACCCGATGCGAAGAACTGGCTCATTGGAAGACTGATGCTGGGAAAGATTGAAGGCAGAAGAAGAAGGGGACGACAGAGAATGAGATGGTTGGATGGCATCACTGACCCAATGGACATGAGTTTGAGCAAGCTCGGGAATTTGGTGGTGGACAGGGAAGCCTGGTGTGCTGCAGTCCATGGGGTTGCAAAGAACCAGACACAACTGAGCAACTAAACTGAACTGATGGTCTATTCATGTTCAGGACTGGTGCAAGAGCGAGACTTACACTTCTGCTGCATGCATCATGATAAGGTCTATTTACAGCAGTGGCCAGGTTGCTCTAATATAAGCGTTGAAATGATTTACTGAAATGGAAAGATACTCAGTGTACGTACGAGGGTAGAATAAGTCAAAACACTGTTATAGTGTGATATCACTTTTTAAAAGGTTGTGTTTAAAAATGTATATACAAACATGTAAGAAACTTCTAGACATATATATATAGCAATGTTTCAGTGTCTGTCTCTGGGTGGTGGTGGTATAGCATGGCTTACCTACATTTCCTAATATGAAATACGACTGTATAATCAAGAAATCAAAGCTATGTTTAACATTAAAAAGGAAAATACGTCTTAAGATGTAAATACAGGGCTTTCCTGCTGGCTCAGTGGTAAGGAATCTGCCTGCAATGCAAGAGACATGGGTTTGATCCCTGGTCCAGGAAGATCCCACGTGCCACAGAGCAACTAAGCCCATGTGCCACAACTACTGAGCCTGTGTTCTATAACTGGGAGCCACAACCACTGAGCCCACACACCCTAGAGCCTGTGCTCCACAGCAAGAGAAGCCATCTCAATGAGAAGCCTGCAGGCAACCAGAGACAAGCCCGAATAGCAACAAAGACCCAGCACAGCCAAAAATAAATAATTATTGTTTTTAAGTAAATACAAGGGCTTAGCCTCCCAAAGTGGATAAAGTTCTCCTGAGGGAAATTAGGGAAGGCTTCTCAAAATAAGTATCTATTAATGACCTCTCTAACACAGAAAATCTATAAATTCACTACAGCCTGAGAAATACCATAGTTCAATTATACCGCACACCTAGTTCCCAGACTTCACACATTGAGGCTTCTCAGTGAAATCCGTTTCCCATAAAGGATGGAAGAAATAAATTATTTGCCTTTACAAAGTGCTGAGAGACTCGTCTCAGGGGTTGTTTGGGGTGGGGAACAGGGATGGAGAGAAAGGGAAGCACTGAAAGTGTTAGAGGAAGGAAAAAGTAGCATACTTAACCTTTCACCCTGTCATAACTTTTGGATATTTTGCTATATGCATGTATTACTTATTCTAAAAATATGTTTAGACTTTTTTTTTTTTTTCCCAAGGCCTTTAGTTTATTTCCATAGTTCTCAGGAAAATAGATTAGGTTTGCGGGGTCTGAGTCCACGTTCAAAAACTGAACCCCTTCCTCTCACCTCCTCCAGGCCTTCTATCTCTCGCTGATTGCTTTTTTGCCAAGGCCCCACAAACCTCCCGGGGATGCTACATGTAGCTAGCTTGCTTCTTGCATGTACAGAAGGCTATAGAAAGAAACCACAGAATGATCTAAAGGTTTTTAAAGAGTCTATTTCAAAACCATGTCTGGTATTTTCAGCCATAAGAAAAGTTTTAGTTGTCCTTAAATTTGTATAACTGTTTAATCCTTTCTTGTTCATTTTGATGATGATGATTATTTTTAATCCATGGTAGAATGCCTTCAAAAGGTCATAAGGCACATGTTATATTCTGTCTTCCTAAATCCAGTCTCCTCTCCATTTTAGTCCAGTGTTTTCTTTGAAGACCCCTTCATCATGCTTTCTTTTGAATGTTTACCCAACTGGGTTGGAAGGCAGAGAGGTCTCCAAACTGATTAAATATTTGAAGAGATCTTGTGTTTGGTTCATTTTGACATGGGAGATGATTCAGTCTTTGGGGTTGGTTCTAGCTCTCTTTAGTTTATTGGGTACTGGCTTGAAAAGCTCTCCAGAGAGCATGATCATCATTAAAAACATAATGGGAGTGAGGGAGAGGAGAGCATCAACCCCAAATCCTAGTCCATTTCATTAGAAGAAAATGATCAAACCCTCTGTGATGTAGATTATTTCCAGGTACTTTTCCAGAACAGGAAAGTATTCAAGTTGCTTTAAATCGGTGGCATTTAAGTTCTCCCATCAGTCTATGTCCCATTGTTGAGAGCACATCAAAATCAAACCCATGGCACTCCTCTTTGAAATTCCTCAGTAGCTTCCCATCACCCATGGGAGCAAATAGATCTTCCTACATAAGCCAATGGGGCTCTTCTTGGGACTAAGGGGGAAATCCTATTTGCCATTTCTCCCAGGGCAATGAGGCTCCAGCCACATGGGGCTATTCACCAGTCCCAGTAACTACCATCCTCTGTCATGGCACTGAAACTTCATATATGTTATTTCTTCTGCTAGAATGCTGTCTCTATTCTTATCTTCCTAGAGAATCCCTAATTATCCCTCAATCCTCCAGGACATTTCCACAGAGAAACTTCCTTAGCTCTCGTCGGCAGATCATAGTTCCTTTACTCCAGGTTCCCACAAAATGTGTGCATCCAACCCAGCCTTTGTAAGATAGACCAGTTCTGTACATCTGTATTCCCACGAGCTTGGAGGCTTCTTGAAAACAGAACCAGGTCCGCCATCTTTGTATCCAACACAGAGATAGCACTGAATTCAATGTTTAATGAATAAATAATTCAAAGTGGAAGCAATGGCGGTATTAGCTCCTTCACAGAACAGCAGATGAATTCTGACAAAATTGATGGGAAACTAAGCAGGGAGTAATAGACAGGAGGAGAGGCAAGGCATTTGTAGCCAGCAATGAGCCAGAATCATTTGGCTTTCATGTTCTCTTTGGTTCTTGGTATCTATAGTCCAAATTCAGCTTACTGGAATGGAGAGGATATTAGGGGCTCTTACAGGGAAATAGATGGGGAAACAGTGGAAACAGTGTCAGACTTTATTTTGGGGGGGCTCCAAAATCACTGTAGATGGTGACTGCAGCCATGAAATTAAAAGACGCTTACTCCTTGGAAGGAAAGTTATGACCAACCTAGATAGCATATTCAAAAGCAGAGACATTACTTTGCCAACAAAGGTCCGTCTAGTCAAGGCTATGGTTTTTCCAGTGGTCATGTATGGATGTGAAAGTTGGACTGTGAAGAAAGCTGAGTGCCAAAGAATTGATGCTTTTGAACTGTGGTGTTGGAGAAGACTCTTGAGAGTCCCTTGGACTGCAAGGAGATCCAACCAGTCCATTCTAAAGGAGATCAGCCCTGGGATTTCTTTGGAAGGAATGATGCCAAAGCTGCAACTCCAATACTTTGGCCACCTCATGCAAAGAGTTGACTCATTGGAAAAGACTCTGATGCTGGGAGGGATTGGGGGCAGGAGGAGAAGGGGACGACAGAGGGTGAGATGGCCGGATGGCATCACTGACTCGACAGACTTGAGTCTGAGTGAACTCCGGGAGTTGGTGATGGACAGGGAAGCCTGGCGTGCTGCGATTCATGGGGTCGCAAAGAGGCGGACACGACTGAGCGACTGATCTGATCTGATCTGAACCAGAAACCCTCCCAAGGATGACTTCAATAAAGAAGTACTGGGCTGCAATATCCCTGGCTGGGCTATTAGATAAATGAGATGGTGAGTCTGAAGAAGCATTCCCCTCTCTCTCTGTTCTCCCGGAAACTCTGCCAAGGACCAGAAGAGCACCACATGTGAGTAACATGTTATTCAACTTTTCTGCATGGTGCTGACCAACAAAGGCGTTAATGAGGCAGATGGGCAACGGGGTTATACGAGCTGAGGGTGTTTTGGCCAAAGCGGAAGATGGTCCCAGGTAACAGTAGAAGGGACAAGGGACTTGGGTTATTCTGGAGCTCCCTGCAAAGGAAATGGAAGTGCAGATTCCCATCTTTCTTTGCCTCTCATCTCATACCCATCCTCATTCCATATTTCCACTTTCATGAGAAATGGAACTAGCCCAAACCAGCATTAAAAGTGGCATCTCAGGCATATCTTGAGAAAGTAACTTATTTTCAGAATCCCCAGTGCAAACATAATACACTGGATAACGAAGCAAAATTATCTAAGGTCATTGTAAACAGGATTCAATCACATTTAGCTTCAATCAAAATGGATTTTAGCTCTGTCTGTATTTTCAAATCTTACTGCCTCACATCAGAACCAGAGCCCTGTCATTTGGGGAGAAAAAAAAATATTCTATTTATTCAGGAAATGCCAAGGGGCCACAAATTTTAATGTGCTCCAGTTGGAGGGGAGGCAAGGGGCTCATTTAACTTCACGAAGTATACTTTCTCACCTTTCCTCCTGCTAACAAACCAAAGATCGTCCTCGACCAAGGTTTAGGTAGCTGTTTCCAATATCCAAAGAAGATTGCCCAGTCAAGCAACTGTTCCGCCCACCTGAAAGCCGGCTCAGGATTCCATTTGAATGTAGGAGTTGATCTCTAAATATAACCGTGAAAGCAGCCTCCGCCATCATCACCACACTTGTAGCTTCTCTCCTTCCAAAATAATAAAATGGGATGGATGGGTCTCCAGATTTTTTTCCCTGAAAGGGTAGCTTGGGGTAGTGAGACAGAGGAGAATAGCCCTCTACTGTTACTCCCCAACCTTCTCATTGGGGTGGGAAGAGAAGTGGACAAGAGTAGTTTTGTATCCAGGAGATGCCGCCAGGCCCCAGCCCCCCAGCCCCCAGTTCTCACTGGGTCCCTTTCAAAGCAGATAGTCCCTAAGGTGAGCCAACTGCGCATGAGTGTCAATTAACTCAGGAAAGTCCTTAGAGATGCACCTTTTCCAACTGCTCTACCCAGGGTTCCTGCTGTAAAATTCAGAATGTCAGCCTGTTCCTGTTTCATTCTTGTCTCACCAGATGATCTTACACTAACCAACCAACACCTGTTCATTATCAATTACATTCACTAACCCTGAGATTCTTGACAGAAGTGCTGTGTGTTCTTCATCCATGGACGTTCAGCATCTTCCACAGTGCCAGGCACAGTGCAGATAAAGAATAAATGCCAGATGGATGGAAGGATGGATGGAGGGAAGGATGGAGGGCTGAAGGAACAGAGAGATGAATTGCCTCAGTGCTGCACTTGATAGATAGAAGGACCAGTGATAAAAACCGCAGCTGAGGAGCTTGACTATAGCTGTGTCATGCAACTCAGGGCATGATCATGGAACCCACAGCAAGCTCTAGGGGCTCCAGGTCAAAGCATGAGGGTACGATGTCTCCCCCTGCATGGAGTCACCTGCCCAAAACGACATCCAGTGTGGGGAGGAGGTGGGGCCCTCCATAGCAGGCCGAGAAGAAAATGGTGCTGGGATAACCCATGGAACACAGAACTCACTAACACACCCAAGACAGGCTCTCATTTTCTCTGTGTGCTGCTCACCTCTGTGAGGAGTGAGGTGGAGATGCAATCTAATCCCTGGGCTAGTGAGGGAGGTGGCAGGGCACGGCAGCTGCAGCCCCGACTGCCACATTGACCTTTCACCCGAGATGGGACTGAGGGGGGCCCGGAGCCTGTTCATCTGCCCAGACAGCCAAGGGAAGCTGGGCTGTTATTCCCCTACACGAAGACTAAGAGGCCATGGGCCTTTGAATGGAAGGTAGTAGGTTTTGTGGAAATGCCATTTACTGGCCCTGCTTTCTTTCTGGCTAGGCAGAGTCTTGCTACCAAGCAGAGACAAGTGAGCTACTTAGGGCATAGGCGTCCAGACAGGTTTCCTCTGACCAGGAATGGAAAGGTGCCAGCACCACGGTAATTGAGGGACAGGATGGAATGGAGCAGAAGAAACATAAGGCTGGAGTCAGATGACACTTCCCCAGGGCTAGAGTTCAGCTTCTGAGAGAACAAGGGCCACCATTTTCCCTTCGCCAACCCTGGACCACTGTCCCCAGAGAGCCCCCTCAGAGGCAGGGACGCAGATGGCCCTGCCCATCTAATTGAGAGCACTGCCCTTCTGCTGTGGGCTGGCATCCTGGCTCCCACTAGATGAAATAAACAGTTCAGAATCAGGTGGAAACAAAGAAGCTGCCTTTATGGAGGCTGAACCTGAGGCTTCCTGACACCACCAACCATTCATTTGGCTCTACTGACTTATTTCAATAAGACCCAAAGCAAGAGCTTTCGGTCCTTTCATGTTTTAGGTTTTAAATTAGCAATGAGATATGTGTATACTCAGTCATGTCCACCTCTTTTGCGACCCCATGGACTGTAGCCCACCAGGCTCCTCTGTTCATGGGATTCCCTAGGCAAGAATACCAGAGTGGATTGCCATTTCCTCCTCCAGGGGATCCTCCCAACCCAGGGATCAAACTCACATCTCTTGTTCATCTTACATTGACAGGCAGATTCTTTACTCCTGCACCACCCAGGAAGCCCCAGTGAAATACAGAAAAGAATTTCTATCACATAGAAAACTCTTTAGACTTGTGGTGATCGTTTCACAATGTATACAAATTTTTTTTGGTTTTTTAATCTTATATTTGGGCACAGTTCACTGACGGTGAATCATGATTTGGTGCACCTGACGCTAATATAATGTAATAAGTCAACTTTACCTCAATTTTTTTTAAAAAAGAAGTAAACTCTCTCCCACTTACACAATAGATGGCAACTGTTTCCACAGCAGCTGAGGTAAAGGACAGCAGGGTGGTAATAGTTTTTGAGTAAACCCTAGGGACCTGCCGTAAGTTATCTCATTTGACTTAATTTCCCTTGATCTTCCCAACAACCTCATGAGGTAAGTATTACCATCTTCAGTTTAGGAGGATATCAGAGTTCAGAGAAGTTGACTCACACATCTACAACAAGTGCAGACCCCACGTCCTTTCTTCTCCACCTACGGTGTTTAGCCTGGGTGGCAGAGTAGAATCAACTGAGGAAGTTTTTAAAGGCCATGAGCACCCGAGTCCCATCTCCAGAGAGTATGACCTAATTAGTCAGAAGTCTCAGGCTTTTTTTGGTAAGAGGATCAGGGGACTATACTACATTGAAACAGAGGGCATGTGAATCTTAAAAAAGGTGCTTTACAGTCTTCATCTCATCTTTATGCCAACACTAGGTCACCTACCATGTGACTCCTGCCTAGCCATGCCAGCAATGCCAGTAAGTCTTAGCTAGGGTGGAAAATTTGGGTGACAACTGAACATTTTTTGTAGCTCATAAATGCTTTTGCTGCTGCTACTGCTGCTGCTGCTACTGCTAAGTCGCTTCAGTCATGTCCGACTCTGTGCGACCCCATAGATGGCAGCCCACCAGGCTCCCCCGTCCCTGGGATCCTCCAGGCAAGAACACTGGAGTGGGTTGCCATTTCCTCCTCCAATGCATGAAAGTGAAAAGTGAAAGTGAAGTCGCTCAGTCGTGTCCGACTCTTAGCGACCCCATGGACTGCAGCCTACCAGGCTCCTCTGTCCATGGATTCTCCAGGCAAGAGTACTGGAGTGGGGTGCCACTGCCTTCTCCATAAATGCTTTTAGCCTACCTACAAAGTCACACTGTGTCTCCTAGATAGCTGGGACTATTTCCCTTAAACTGGGAAACACTGAGCAAGGTGGATGGCAACACTTGCATGGAGATTTACCCATCCTTTAACTGGTGACCAGTGTGTGGTGGGACTGGTGGTAGCATTCCTCTGTGATTCCATGGGCTTCCCCGGTCACAGAGGTAGGAGGAAAGGCGGACACTGGGCTGTCTGGCAGGGAAAATTTGGAGGCATGAATAAATACCCCATGTTTATAAGTGCTCTGGGCAACTTGAGGAATAGTGGAGTGTCAGGGCCTAGTGTCACTGGTTTTCACACAAGTTCCAAGGTTAATTGCTCCTCTTAACCTCCTCCCCAGCCCACGAGTTATGCTCTCTGTCCAGCTAAGTCCCTCTGCACGAGCCCTAGTAGAGAGCAAAGTGAGGGCTTGAGCCCACCCTGTGGGGAGGCAAAGAAACATGTATCAGATGTTGCTGATCCGTCCTATCAGCAACCTTCCCCTCATAGCAGGAACCCATCTGTTGTGAATTCCCTAGGCTTTAACACAGGTCAAGGAAGCAGAGCAATAACACGAGCTCTGATTAGGGATGGGCAGTTCTTACTGGGAAGAATAAAAGGAGCTCTGGTCAGGGATGGGCTGTTCTTACTGGGAAGACACTTTTGATGAAACATCACTCATTTTCAAATAATTAGGCAATCCAGGCCCCAAGTTAACAAACGGGAAGGGTCTCCCACTCTTCTGCAGCCTTTGCTCCTTGGTACCATTTCCTCCTCGATCTTCTGTTTCGGCACAAAACTAGGAAGTTTTCATAAGCAAAGTCAATCCTTTCTTGAAATGCCACTTCCTGAACAAAGGACATAATCAGCTTCTCACAGCCGAGCACGCCTGACCTCATTGCCGGCTGCTGCTCCGTCAGGGAAGCCATTGCTGAATGTCTTTGACTTTGACAGTAGACAATTTCAGGTTTAGATTCAGATGACGTGTGCATTTGCTATTGTGTCATTTATAGAACTTAAATATGTTAAGGTGAGAGGGCTGCTTAGAAATCTAGTCCATGTCTTCCATTTTAAGAGGAAACTAAAATCCAGAAAAACGAAGTCACCAGTCTGAGGTTAGCCCAAGCACCCAGAACTCTGCCCTCAGCCCTCCTCTGTTCCTTATCCCACATTTGGTCTTTAGAAAAGTCCACAAGTTCCATGAGTTAAGTGACAGCACATATTAATAACTCTCAGCCCAGATGTCCCCACTGGACTGTTGCTTTTCTACCCCAAACCTCTCGCCATCCTCTCCCCCTACCCCAAGCCTCCCTCCTCCCAATATACTGCACCACTCTTCCAGAGTTACTTAGATCCAAAATCTTGCTATTATCCTTGCTCACGACTTTTTCACTTCAGTTCTTTAGGTTAGCTAGACAATTCTTTGTAGGTTTTAATTGATATTCCCAAAACAAAATCCAATCAAACCAGTTCATGTTTTGGAGCTGTCTATAATTTTGTAAACATTATACAGATGAGGAAATTTTAGGCCAGAGAATTAAATAACTTTCTCAAGATTACATAACCAGAAAGTGGCCAAGGAAAGAAAACTTGCGGAAAAATGGGAAGAATCCTGGGAGTGATGGGAAGAAGCCAACAGCATATCCACAAGATGGCCTGAGACAGGAGAATGAGCTGGGCTGTGAAGGGAGAGTAATACAGGAGGAGATGGCAGGAGGCCTTGCATTCCTAACTGGGAGGAAGGGAGGGATGACAACATGGCTTGAAGGACGGAACCAGGCTTTACTCTTGGCCCTGAAATCTGATGCTGTCTTGAGTAAATGCCTTCCCTCTTGAGAGTTAGTGTCTTCTCCTATAAAACAGGGATAATTATATCTAAAACCTTGCAGTCTGGATAGGGATTCATGATCACTTGAAGCAAGGTCTCAATAAAAGGTATTATTTCTGGAGTAAATAATTCTATTGCTATTGCTACATGTTGTCAGGGGCAATATAGAAACATCAGAAGAGATAACTGGTCAGAATTCTGTTGTTGAAGAGGTTTCAGGCTCATGGTTCAGCTTCAATATTGCTCTAATGATGTGGACAGTTAAGCACTGGGCTACTCATTTCTTAGAATTTGATGCATATGGGCTGGCTGGTAAGACAGGTCTAACTGTCAATATCAAATCATCTCATCATTTGAGTTACACAGTCTGGACAGGCAGGCAGAAGGTAGCGCCGTCTCCCACACACGGCACAGCCTAAAGCTATGTGCCCAGAGCTGGCGGTGCAGCCCCACAGTGACGCCCCGATCTAGAGGGGACACAGGTACAAAGCAACTCACCAGTAGCAGGTGGCGAAAGCGCCACGAAGTTTCTGAGAATGTCTTGAAGCCCAGAATCCAGGTTTTAAATATTAATTTGACTTCAGTAAGAAAGAGCTAGTTTTTACCCATTAGCTGAAAAGCACCTCAGCTTCCACTTGTTATTTTTAAGCAAAAATGTTTTTTTAAAGGGACCAGTTCTGCTCCCCACGAGGGAGACAACTGGTATAAGCAAACCCCAGCGGTCTTGGTGTCTTTGCCGAGCGGGAGCAGAAAGGCAGTCAGCTAGCATTCCACATGTGCCTTCCTCAGGCCACCAAGCCTAAAGCCTGCCCAGGGATGTGATCAGTCCCAACTCAAGACCAAACTCCCTCCACGATGCAAGATGGAAAAGGACCATTAGCCAAACCACTGGGCACAGTTTCAAGAAACAGCCATCTATTTCTGATTCTTTTCCACACAGGAAACAAACAAAATATAGAGCTACCAGCGCCCAGGCTACCAAAAACCTATGTTCTATTGCTGCCTGATGCCATCCCACCCTGCACACACCATGCCAAGAAAGGCACAACTAAACAGTTTGGTGCCCCAATTCCAGACCCTTTCTCCCTCAATTTTAGAGCAGAATCCATCAGAGTGAGAATAATTTCCTTTTAAAGTAAATGTTAGTTTCATTCTAATCAAGGCTTGGGAAAGAATCAGAAGAAAATTCTTCTCGGAAAAGAAGTCTGAAGGAAGAAGTTGGCAGAATTCCAACAAACATAGGTGTTAAAAAAAAAAATCTAACAACATGAATCTGTTCCCTAGCTAGAAAGAAAATATATTGTATATTTAAGGCAGAGAAACAACATTGCATAACTTGAAGGGGGGGCGGCATTTGCTTTATAATCTATGTGAATAGTGCCCCCTGGAGTTGTGCAGTATACAACCTGTGAAACCAAATTTAAACAATCCCAATTCAGGATATCTATGTCAGAAAAAATGCCTATAATAATTTCCACACAGGTGTAGCAGCTTCAGGTTATTAAAAAGTGAAGTTGCTATATTCTGTAGAAAACTCTTAAGGCACACAGTAAAACCCAAACTTCCCACAGAATCACACTCTAAATTACAACCAAGGGGACCTGGTTAAAATCATCTAGTTTAGTCCCTCACTGCGCAGATAAGGCTACTGAAGGTCAGAGATATAATGTCTTGCCCAAGGTCAACAAGCCTATCTAAAAAGTGAAATAGACTTTCCCTACTTTCCATACACAGCCGAAAGAGGCTGCTTTGCTGTGAATGGTATTCAGTTCACCCAGACTCCAAATGGAGTCTTATTCATCATTTCAGATTTTTTGAGCACCTTCTCAATGCTAAGCCTTGGAAATGGGGCAATATAAGTAGGGCAGCTTTGCTTCAATTACACACAACATTTAGTCTAGAAATTGAGAACTTTACTAGAAACATTTCCAGGCACAAAGGTAGCATACTCTCTTTTGAGCCGTGACTGGTTATGGTCTACTGAACAAACTCTTATTTTGGCAATTTTTAAAAATGTGTTATGTCCCCGTTGGAGTTGACTGACTTCTTTGAAGCCATTTTGATCTATTGGTTAAATATTTATTTGTTAATATATTTACAAGCCATATTATTTATGCAATAGATTTGGAGCCATTATGACTTACTGGATAAGTATTACCTATTTAAAATCAGGCTATCCAAAGATGAAAACCAAAGGCCATTTTCAGGGAGAATGGGAAACTTACAAGTTACTGAGGTTGGCCTTTAATTTAAATTTTATTTTTAACACTGTCATTCTACTCTTTATAATAGGAGTTTTATGTGTATTTGAATGTGTGTGGTGAGAGTGAGGTGGGAGGAGAGAGAAGCCCTTTTACCAAAAACCAATGCAATTAAAGTGCTTTATGGACAAGCTCTCTGCCAAATTTCTTATTTAAATCAAAGACACCTTTGAGTTAGTTACACAAGAGCAGGGCAGAAAGCACCTGCAGTCACGTCTGTTTCTCATTTTGTACTCGTGTAACTCAGATGCCCTGTGGCTTCAGTGAAATCTGCTCCTGCGTTGAAATCGTGTACACCACGTGGCAGCCCAGTTTGAATTTGGAAACAGGAGCTCAGGAGGTGCCACTCAAACATGTGGCTCTGGTTTTCCCTGAGTGTAACATGAACAAGGGAGTCATGTTATGGGCGCCAGTGTCTCCAGCTTCACTGTAAGTAAGAGATACGGCAGCCCCGTGTTTCCATTTAATGGTGTTCCCCATGACCCCCTCCCCATATCAGTTCCTGCTTCAGTGTTCACGAGGGAAGGTCATAGCATGGAACAACGTGTACTGTAAATGTCCATGTTGACAGTCCGTGTTCTGTGCATGAATTTACAACCAGGTCCTGACACAGAGAAAGGAAGCCAATCAGAATTCATGATCCAACGTTCCCAGGTAGACAGCTATGGGTCCCTCCTCTGGATAGATTCTGTTTGTGGCTGACATAAACATATAAAGGATTCCACTGGTCTGGAGAAATTGCAGTGACATAAAATTAATACCCAGTAAAAAACAGTACTCTTGGGTTTAGACCCCAATTTCTTTTCATTTTATCCCAAAGAAGCCTCTTTTATATATTAGCACTAACTGTGAATTCTGGATATTTTTTCTCTCTAATCACATTTTAGAATACCAGCTCCTTGTTTGTCTCTTCACTTGTCCCACTGACTCAACAAACATTAATGAGTATCTAAACATCTGAGCTCTGCAGCATCAAAGATTCCATAATTATGAACAGCAAAGACTTTGCTTTCATGGAGTTTCCTTTCTAGCCAGGGAAGGGGAGGAACTGGCTTCAAACTAGCTTAGTGAAGGCGCGTTCCAGTTAAAGTCAGGTCTCCATGTGGCATTCCAGATTTACACACGATAAATTGGGATGTGATAATTTGCTTCAAAAAAAGATTCAATATTTTACTAAAAAAAAAAAAAAATTACAGAAGGATTCCCTTTCAATCTAAAATTCCCAACCACTCTTCTGCCTGGCCAAGTCATTTTATTTATTTGGAATTTTTGAGGATTCCATCAATTGTTAAAGTACTCCTGTACTGTTCTGGAGTACATCCCCTAATCACCAGCATTTGTAGACATTCATTTTTAATGCATAAAAGAAGTGCCAGAAGAAAGTATTACTTATTCCAGAATTTAAAAACATAGCCCACTCTGAAGAGACTGCTCAGCAGAGACTACAGGCAGGCCTAGAAAGAAAGAGTCGTAGGGACTCAGTACTGTGGCTTCCCTGGAGCTTCTCCGTACCCTCTTTACCTAAGCCGAGGACAAGGAAAGTCTGGCATTGAGGGGGATTTTCTTTTCAGTTTCTCTGGAATTTTCCCATTGACATGAGTCAAATTTTGGAAAAGGGAAAAAAACAAAAACAAAAAACACGAATGCAGCTTTTTAAATGAACCTGGTGAGGTAAAGACATCATTTTCTCTCCCAACACTTTCAAATACGTGGATACTTAATTGTCTGTCACCAGAATCTCTCTAAATGAGCACCGCAATTTGGCCCATTAGCAATTAATGAGAACAGTTTCTTCACTGAGCTTTGTCTGAGAAATAGAGAGCTGCCACATCAAATGCACAGACTTAGAAGAAATGAGAAAGACGCTGAAAAGATCATTTCTAACGTTACAACTGGCCTCCTGTTATTTTCCCCACCCTGATGTTTCTCCTCAGGACTGTTGTACTGCCAGGAAGCCTCCTGGTCCAGCTGCCTAGTGGTCAGTTGGCACAAAAAGTTTTTTTTTTTTAAGCACCAGCCCTACCCTACTCTGTTTAGGAGAGGTAATGCCATATCATGCATGTCAGCCCCACAGATTGGAAGGCTATCCTATTTATATAAGGGAAGCAAGAGTGAAACCAATGCTGGGTGTTTCCACAAGCCTTTCATCTGCCCAACAAGGATTCATAGGGAAAGGTTTCATAGGAATTAGGTAATTTTAGGAAATACCAGTACAAAAGGATATTCAGAAGTCCAATGAGCCATTCTTCCATTGAAGTGCTTTGCTTTGGATTAAAGATTCATGCTCAGTACAGTCAGCGTCTCTTACATTAGCCAGGGAGAGATCTTCTTAAGGAAGAAAGAAATGTACAAATACAATGGGACCACAACGGGAAGAAACAGTGGATTTTTTTTCTGTCCCAGGGTTAGATCAATCCAAACAGGCAACAGATGAAGCCAAGTCTCCATACACATGTCACAACCCTAGATCCTCAAGGTCTCTCCTGGCCTTAAGTGTGTGGGTTCCTATTGTGCTGACACATTGGAAAACTGTACTTGACCTTCAGAGGAGGACTAGGTTTTTTTTTTCCTGCCACTTAGACACAGCACTCAGAATTCATCTCTGGCTGTGACTCATACTAAATAGCAACCATGCAACTACCTTGGCAGGACGTGAGGGCACAGAATCAGTGTTTGGGTCAAGTAGAAGAACTCAATTTACCTTTATCCATAACAGGCCACTCCACCTGATGGGGAACGCTGAGCAGAGACGTGCCTGGGGGTTCCACACTTACCCGTCTCTCATTACAAGTTATTAGTGCATGTCTTTTATTCATGCTGCCATCTTCCTCAACTGAAAGATAAAAAAAAAAAAAACCCAGAAGACTATTTTTATGGGGAAAAAAAGTTTCCTGAGGCATACTCAGGTTACTGACAACTCCTAGCATGAAAGTCAAACCTTGAACTATTTAGTACTCTGAATACAGTCTACAGGGACACAGAGGAAAATCTTTGCAAAATCACTCACAAAGATCATAGAAGACTTAAAGTCCATATATCAAAATGCCATCCATTCTCTGGAATTAGCCACACTGTAAGAAGTTAAACTGATGTTATGATGTAATGTAACATGTAACATTTTATGATGGCACCATGGCCATTTAGAGCTGCCTGCCAAGTGCTGGGCATGACCCCCAACACTATGGAACAAAATCCTGTATTTCAAGTGGCCACACAGGTCTCAGGGTAAGATAGACTTCAAAATAGGCACTTAAAAAGGGGGAGATTCACCTACATGTGCTCAGTCATGTCTGATTCTTTTGCAACCCCATGGATGGTAGCCTGCCAGTCTTCTCTATCCATGGAATTTTCCAGGCAAGAATTCTATAGTGGGTTGCCATTTCCTGTTCCAAAGGATCTTCCCAGCCCAGGGATTGGACCTGCGTCTCCTGTATTGGCAGGCAGATTCTTTACCACTACTGCCACCTGGGAAGCTTGACTTCAACTTGATATTGTAATTCCTGATGAGTTCAATCAAATGAATGGTATGAGGAATACAGAAAGACCAACTCCATTCATGATAAGAATCATTAGGAATTCATAAGAAGAAGAAGTACAAAAAGATAAGAAGATTGGCATAGTGATGTATGCTTCACAAAGGTGGCTTTTTCATTTCGTTTTCATTTTTTTCTGTACAGTATAAGTAGACAGTTTAGAAAACTTTCCTGAGACTTCCCTGGAAATCCATCTTTAAGACCTTGGGCTTACTACCTCCCTTCACTGTTTCATGTTCCTCTTCTGTGCCAGTGTCGTCTCTCATTGCCTAAATCAAGACATCAGCAGCAATCAGCTCACTCTGAAATTCAAAGGTTACTGAAGAATTAGGGATGAGTTTGTCCTATATATATTTTGCCCTATATACTAAAGATGGGACAGAGCTCTTTTACTTTATGAACTGTCCCAGTGTTCATATAACTAAAAATATACCACAAAATCTATAGAACATACTCCAAACATTATTAGAAGGGCCAGAATATACTGCTCTGAGATTCTTGATAGTGAACCAATTAGACTGTTGAATTGATTCTGATTACCAGAATGTTTGAACGTCTATCAACTCTTCTACCCATATTTAAAAATAACCTCAGATATGCAGATGACACCACCCTTATGGCAGAAAGTGAAGAAGAACTAAAGAGCCTCTTGATGAAAGTGAAAGAGGAGAGTGAAAAAGTTGGCTTAAAGCTCAACATTCAGAAAACTAAGATCATGGCATCTGGTCCCATCACTTCATGGGAAATAGGTGGGGAAACAGTGGAAACAGTGTCAGACTTTATTTTTGGGGGCTCCAAAATCACTGCAGATGGTGGTTGTAGCCATGAAGTTAAAAGATGCTTACTCCTTGGAAGGAAAGTTATGACCAACCTAAACAGCATATTAAGAAGCATGGCTGATTCATATGAATGTAAGGCAAAAACCACTACAATATTGTAAATTATTATTAAATTACAATTAAAATAAATTAAAATAAATAAATTAAAAAAAATAAAAAGCAGAGACATTACTTTGTCAACAAAGGTCCATCTAGTCAAGTCTATGGTTTTTCCAGTAGTCATATATGGATGTGAGAGTTGGACTATAAAGAAAGCTGAGTGCTGAAGAATTGATGCTTTTGAACTGTGGTGTTGGAGAAGACTCTTGAGAATCCCTTGGACTGCAAGGAGATCCAACCGGCCCATCCTAAAGGAAATCAGTCCTGGGTGTTCATTGGAAGGACTGATGTTGAAGCTGAAACTCCAATCCTTTGGCCACCTGATGCGAAGAGCTGACTCATTTGAAAAGACCCTGATGTTGGGAAAGACTGAAGGCAGGAGGAGAAGGGGACGATAGAGGATGAGATGGTTAGAAGACATTACCGACTCAATGGACATGAGTTGGGTAAACTCCAGGAGTTGGTGATGGACAGGGAGGCCTGGCGTGCTGCAGTTCACGGGGCTGCAAAGAGTCGGACACGACTGAGCAACTGAACTGAACTGAGCCCATATTTATACTAATCCATATCTGAGATATTTCCTAGCTCTTAAAATTCCATAATTCTCTAATTCTGGGCATCATTTTTCCCTTCCTCTACCCTTCTAAGATGCTCTTATTATTGTGTGTGGGGGGTGAGGTGTTCATTTATCATCCCCATCTCTAATTCCTTCTCTAAAGAGAACCAACACATTCTTATTTATGGAAACTCCATTTCCTAGTGTACATTATTTTCAAGGATAGTGAAATGATTACCACCAGCGCATCTGACCATCTCAGTGAAGAATTACTACTTCAAAGGTAGGTCAACCAGAAGGGGACTCCTGGCCAAATCTAAAGGCAGAGCTAAGGAAACAGTTAACTGCCCTCTCTACAAAAGTTTTGATATTATTTAAAGACTATTAGCGCCTACTTTACAATTTTATTGGTGTTAATGTCAATAATTTTAGACCTACTTTACACCTTTGCTAGTGTTGCTTAAAAAATGCCGGCAGATTATAAAGATAAGCACTAATTCTTGCCTTATAAGCTTGCTCTTTTTGTCCTAGAATGCTGAGTGTGATGTGATTTTTCATGAATAATTCTGAAAAAGTCATCCCTGCTGAAAGTCCACACACAGAGCTAAAAGGCTCAAAGAGTCTTAGATTCAAATTACCCAAATCACAATCAGATTTGATACTCTAAGCAGAGCAAACAATAGGTGGACAGACCGACCATTGTTTATAGATGTCTTTTCTCATCATACTTCATTAACACTAGGAGAGTTTTCATTTCTTTATCTCAGTTGTGAAAACACCTGGAGAATTTAATTCATACATTGAATCATGCTGAGTAGTGCAGGTCTCAAGGGTAATGTGTGTTAGTTTACATTTGTTGGTTTCTGTAAGGAAAACGGCCACTTTAATAAACTGAGAGCAGTTTGAATGGCACAGTGCCTACACTGATGGAATTTGGTGTGGGGTTTCCAACCCTGGGTCCTGGGTCTGCCTCCTCACCAGTGACCTACATAATCTTGCTAAGGAAGATCCCCAATATGATTACCTTATATAGGGTTCACACATGTGGTCAATGGCAATGAACATTATCAACTGTTGTTTCTTTCTTGTTTCTTGCACAACTATAGTGATTTATCTTATATGGTAATCATTATTTGTATCAGGTCCTGTGCTTGGCATTGAGATGAATAAAGCTCAGCTCTTGCTTTCAAAAAGCTCAAAATTCCCTGCACATAACTAACTATAAGGTAGTGAATGAGAATAAGGAAGAAGAGAGAGGAGAGCAATGCCTGATGTAGGCTGAAAATAGAATTAACCAGCCTTAAGATTTCCATTGCTCCATAATGCAAATGCCACCCACCAGAGTCTGTCAATTTCCAGTTACACCCTTATTTAGACAGAAGAAAGAAGACATAGTTGAATAGGGAGAAAATACTGATAGTTCTCATTGACTTATAAATATGAAAATGTCAAGCAATGAAAAGTATATACATTTATATACAGATTATGAAGTAAATATTTCCCCTAAAATACACAAGTTAATAGGCTGAAATCCACAGAGAGGAAACAGCTTCTATACCCAGAGTTTTATAGTTTGCAGCCCACCACTCCTCTCAAATTTCTTTAAAGCTTAAATACTGTCATCCTTCAGTTTCACCAATGTCTAGGATGCAGCTAAGATAGCTCAACAATAATAATGCATTCAAAGCCACGAAGTTCAACATGATAGACATTTATGGCATGCATACTTTGTGCCAATATCATCACTTTAATAGTTTCTATTTCAAATAGCATTATGAATTAGGATTTTATTAGTTTATACAAAGTTTCAAGGATTTCCCCCCACCCCTTTTACTGGAAAAACACATAAGACCATTTTTCAAGTCTTCCATTTTTATACTAAATTTTAAAAATATTTAAAATAAAGGAGCAATATTACTAATCATAGCAAAATCATCAATATTTAATTATTCTGAAACCAGAAAGCTTAAAGTTAAGGAAAATGAATTCAATAAATTCTCAAGTGAAAATTACATATCCCCAGTGAACACTATTATTTAGGATTTTTCTATCTCACTAGACGTAAGTCAACGTATTCTGATTAAACACCTACTATGTTTAAGGCACATAGTTACTGGAAGAAGAAAGAAATCATTTCTACACTTAGAGAATAACATTCTAACAACCAGTTTAACTGACTTAAACTTCCAAGCACAGTATTATTTTAACTTTTGAAATAAGTGAGTCTGAATATCACCCTAAGAATGAAACAAACAAACAAAAAAAACTGATTTAGCTGTTTTTCAATGGAGCAGAGACTTGTTTTATCATCTACTAGATAATAAGTCAAAATATAAACTCAGGAAATATTGATATATTTCCTACCTGATAGGTGAGCTTGAATTTGGACAGATGCATTCAAAATGAAAATTCTATTTCAGTTACACAAACCTTCAGCTAATGAACATCCTTGATTAAACTTTCATTTTCATAAAAAAACACCTATAACAATAAAATGAATCAAAAAGAAAAACAATAGTAGAAAAAGCAGTGATTGAGTTCAAGTTATTCAAAAGAAAGATTCAGTCACTGATGAGCAAATTAATCAACATCAAATTTAAACTACAGAAATTAAATGACATGAAATGGTATGTCACTTTACTTTTCTATAATCTTCAGTTTTGAAGAGAATGATACCCGTTCAAAGAAACTCTCAAGTAAGTAATATCAGAAATACAGCAAAAGAGACACTGATGTATAGAACAGTCTTTTGGACTCTGTGGGAGAAGGAGAGGGTGGGATGATTTGGGAGAATGGCATTGAAATAGGTATAATATCATATATGAAACAAGTCGCCAGTCCAGGTTCAATGTACGATACTGGATGCTTGGGGCTGGTACACTGGGACGACCCAGAGGGATGGTATGGGGAGGGAGGAGGGAGGAGGGTTCAGGATGGGGAACACATGTATACCTATGGCAGATTCTTTTGATATATGGCAAAACCAATACAATATTGTAAAGTTAAATTAAATAAAATAAAATAAAAAAAGAAATACAAAGAAAGAGGGGGAAAGGAAAAAAGTAACAGCCACTTCAAAATGATTCCAAACAGTGCACAACCTGTTTATTATAAGAAATATTTTGATACAGTGGTGATTTTCAATGAAATTGGAGTTTTTTTCAATTTAGATTGATATTGCCCAGTGTTTACATACATCTGATATTTGCTCAATATTATTAGGCTATGTTAGGAACTCTATAAATAAATATCTAACATTTTAGTAGGCTTAAAATCAGCTGTGTAATATGCTCCAAACTACGTTTGAAAAGCATGTCAAATGAAAATATATCTCTGTGAAAAATGCTTCAGACAGCTAAACTAATAGAATATTAAATACACACACACACACAAATCCAACAGGTTTTTCATTATGTTTCTGCTTTTAAGTTACTTAACTAGGATTATGTGCACCGTTCCCGTGTTTGGAATCCATTAAGATCTTTCAGATCCCATCAGAGCTAAGTCTACAAGACTGTCCCAGTTCTTTCATTAGACTGACAAATTCTTCTTGTCAAATATGACTTGAAATAAATGAGCCATTATAGTAACCTTGGAATTAACTTTGTTATTAAAAGATAATGGTTCTTGTTGTCACTAATCTTGCTCTGTTTTAACATGACGGTATCAGAAGAAGCTTTTAACTATTTAGACTTCTAAGGAAAGTCCATAAAAGGTGAATGTTTAGCTTGAACGCCGGAGTCAGATCCAAACTGACATATATTTTTATGGTTTACAAATAAAACCCTCTCAGTGTTTCATTCACCTAAGGAGAACTGGTGTACAGCAACCAAGTTAAAGAATAACTGACCCGTGTGGCAGCTCAGCGTTGGAAAAGTGCTAACTTTTCAAGTTCTAGTTCTGCTAGTATGTGGCTATAGTCAAAGGCTCAAAAGTAACTTAAAATGGCCGAATAAGGTCTTAACACACTGAGTCTCCCACAGATAGCAACTATAAGCTCTAATTCAAAACAAAACAAAACAATCCCAGCTACCTGAAGACGCTGGAGAGCAGCCAAGTGCAGACAGAATCTGGAGGGAAGTTAACACTTGAAAGAAAGAAACAACGCTGGGTGAGTTCCCTGTTTTCATGGCTTCTAGGAGGAGGGCAGGATCTCAAGAAGTAAAGACCCAGAAATGGGGCGCTCTAAATTCTGGGTGTAACCCTCCCCACATCTCTGGCAACTAAACCACAAGTGTGTGGGCAGACTCCAAGCAGCTCAGCCAAGGATAAAACAACTAAGCTGAAATTGAAATGGCCATCCAAATGATAGCAGTTGCAGCTCTAGGACAGTTAATGGCCTACTATAACAAAGCATATCAACTCTATTCAAGGAAATATACAATACTCAGAGTATCCACAACAAATCATTCATAATCTTCAGAGTATAATCCAACAGTGAACCCAGTGAAGTCGCTCCGTCATGTCTGACTCTTTGCGACCCCATGGACTGTAGCCTACCAGGCTCCTCTATCCATGGAATTTTCCAGGCAAGAGTACTGGAGTGGGGTGCCATTTCCTTCTCCAGGGGATCTTCCCAACCCGGGGGGTGAACCCAGGTCTCCTGCACTGCAGGCAGATGCTTTACCGTCTGAGCTACCAGGTAATCCAACAGTGCTCTACATATGGAAAATGTAACCGCTTCTCAAGAGAAAAGATAATTCTAAGAAAACAATCATGAGATGGCCCAGATGATGGAATTTTCAGACAACTTTAAAGCCACTATTGTAACTATGCTCAATGACATCAAGAAATATGTGCTTTTATTAAATGAAAAGATAGGAGATTATTAAATGAAAACATATAACTAGAAACTATTTTTTTTAAAAAAGAACCAGTTGAAAATTTTAAATCTGGAAAATAAAATATCTGAAAAACAATTCACTGGATAGGCTTAACACAAAATAGAGGTGACAGAAAGGGAAGAGTCAGTGAATTCAGAGATAGATCAATAGAATTGCTCTACTTTAAAAGAAGAATAAGAATAAAAGAAAAATAAAAGCATTTTAAGAATATTTTATTCTTAAAATAAGAATAAGGGAAAAAATGAACAGAAACCTAAGGGACAATATCAAAATAAGTTACCAAACATAAAGTAACCAAAATTCTAGAAAATAAGAAAAAAAAGAATGAAACAGAAAATATATTTGAAAAGTTAAGAGCCAAAAATTTCACAAATTCAGTGAAAGATATAAATTTACAAGCTCAAGAAGCTTGGTGAACCCCAAGAAGTATGAATACAAATAAAACCATAATTATACTGATAATTATACTGCTAAAAACCACCAATTCAGAAAAAAGTCTAGGAAAAGCATCACATATAGGGAACAATGATTTAAATTGTAGTTGACTTCTCATTACAAAAACAAACAAACAAACCAGAAAACCAAACAATGCATTTAAAGTTTTGAAATAAAAATAAGTATAAACTCAAAATTCTTGATTCAGTGAAAATATCCTTCAAGAATGAAATAAAATGAAGACATTTCCAGACAAAAGAAACAAATTTATTCCAGTATCCTGCACTATGAAAAGTGCTAAAGGAAGCTCTTCAGGCTGATGGAAACCTGAATCTTCAGGAAGAAATGAAGAACATTAGAAATGTTTTGAAATATTTTTATGATAGAATGATGGAAAAATAATTAAAATGTGTAAGTCATTCAAACTTTGTGAATCTCAATATCCTAGCATAAGAGAAGGAAAACAATGCCTTGAGGAATATATGTGAAGAAGTTTCATGAAAAAAATTAATGATTATTAAAAAATATATGGTATGCTTATAAACATGTTCAGAATCAGGGGACGTCACAAAATTTTGGTGTTCAGCTTGGCATTTATATAACAAGCATTTCAGGGATACCTATTATTTGTAATATACCATGCTACATGTTTCAGATGTTCTGCTTGAAAACAAAAGTAGGTGATTTTAATTTCCAAACTAATATCATAAAAAATTATTGGTAAGCCAGGATTTTAGGAAACTCAGAAGCAAAATGCAAAATAGCCAAAACCTCTTAAATAATCATTCTGCATCTTTATTCTGAGCCACCTCCAACCAGTCCAGCTGTAGAGAGAGAATGCCTATGTTTGTGTATTACCTGCTCTAAGTTTTTACTTAATTTGCCCTTGTAAAAAAGTGCGATGTTAAGTCACCAGATTATGTTTTTGCTAATGTAGTTTCCCTTCAAGCTATCAAAGTATACATGTCTCAGTGTAGCATACATAAGCAAGAAAGGACAAAATAACCCAACTCTTTCATTCCTGATACCTAGAAATTTGCATTGACTCCGGACCCATGGAAAGACAAATGGCTACCTATTTACTTATCTTTATGACATTATAGGAGAAGGGAATGGCAACCCACTAGAGCATTCTTGCCTGGAGGAGTCCAAGGACAGAGGAGACTGGCAGGCTACAGTCCATGGGGTCTCAGAGTTGAACACAACTGAGTGACTAATACCATGAATTACAAGGGCTTCCCAGGTGGCACTAATGGTAAATAACCCACCTGCCAATGCAGGAGACATAAGAGGTGAGGGTTTGATCCCTGGGTTGGGAAGAACCCCTGGAGGAGGGCATGGCAACCCACTCCAGTATTCTTGCCTGGGAAACCCTGGTGGGCTACAGTCTATAGAATCTAAGAAAGTCCGACGCTACTGAAACGACTTAGCAGACACACATGATGTTACAAACAAATAAAGCAGAAAATGCATGTATATATATAATACATAGGAAACCAAAAGACGCTAAGCATAAAGCTTGAAATATTTTTAGAAATGTTGATTCCGGGAGAGATTCAAATGCCGTGTTCCTTAAAGAGCTCTAAAAATCCGTAACTTCTCCTATTCTCTTTTCTCTTCCCATCTGGGAAGGGAATAAACTATTTCTCCTCTTGCTCAACAGTAAACCCTGGTTGATTTGGGTCAGAAATGACAAATGTTCTATGCAGAGATATCTTTATCACACATTACTGAAATGTCAATTACATAAAATCATGAAAGAAGGTATCAGAGTTTCATCTTAAATTCCCTTTTTGCTTACTTGTATTTCTGTTTTCCATTCCTATCTCTGCACCTTCTTCCAAGCCATTTTCTGATATGGAAATAACTTTCCACCTCACTTCGCAGAGACATCTGCCTGTCCTAGCTGAAAAAAGGAATTAAGGAACAACGTGGTATGTATGGTGATCTGGTTCGACAGCCATCATCTCCCACTTGACTCTGCTGTGTAGAATCAGATGTTATTTTCATTTGCAGTTGGAAGTTCATGTTGTATAAGAGGAAGCAAAAAGCGAAGTCACTAAAAACACAGGTGCCCCTGTCAAGACCAAATTGTCAATCAGCCTTGTTCATAACCTTGGCAAGCAGAAAAAGGATATTTATGGGCTGTGTGGTCTTTGAAAGCAGTGACTAGAATCATTTAAGAGAAGCCGAACTACCTGTTTTAGGACTTTATTTTGCCTAAAAGCCCAGTGAAGGTCTGTCCCACCCAAATCTTTTGTACATTTTATGTAAGTGGGTTTTCAGACAGTACTATTCCATCAATGGAGTACAATTCCACTTTCCCCAAAACTTCCCTTCACATTTCTTAACTTTAGAAAATTAAATCTTTCAGTAATATGTTTCATCTTTACATTCTAAAGAGCCAAAAAAGCTGACTGATCATCATCCAGGAGAAGAGACACAGGCAGTCCACTTTACTGGCTGGTACACTCAACTGGAAATATATTAGTGGTGGTAATTGCTCAAGGATTGGGATTGAAAGGAGGGGTTGCAGTGGGGAGCCTGCTTAACAAACATTGCAATTAACACCACCTACATGTTGGAGGGTGAACTAGGTAATAAACAAAAGATGAAATTAATATGCATGTTCAGTCCCTAAAGATAGCCAGATGGCTGGCTACAACATCAGATGTTTCCTCTTTGCCTTTGCAGAGAGAAGCACTCCTTTGTGCACTGAGCGGCACAGTTGACGTCTTCTGTGAGCATGGGCATCTGACAGCGGCTGAAGCAGCCTAGATAGCTGGCCCTTAGGACTGGGAGCTCAGCGCGATGCCGGTGTCCCCGGTGGCCAGAAGGCACAAGGAGCAGCAGTCATAAACTGAATAAAGGGCGCATCTCACAAGCACAATGCTGACCACACCACTGTGGATTCATACTGCCCAGGGAAGAAAGAAGGGCAACAGGAGGCCTGCAGGACTGAAAGGTTTATTTTCTCTCGGCCTCAGGAGCTCCAGGAGTCCCAGGTTTCCCACTCAATGTGGTCAGGCTGTGACTAGAGCCATAAACGTAAAGCCCTTTTGTTCCAATTCACTGTTAGAAGACAAAGGAGCCCTTATTTGTCTCTAAAGTAAGCAGCTGTCTCCACGGTTTTTGTCATATTCCAAAATGGCATATTGCAGAAGGCAGTCATGTAAACTAGGCTCCAGGCACAGAGGAAAATCTCAGTCCTGAAGACTGGGTGCTCTGGACACACCTCGCACCAAAAGAAAAAAAAAAAAAATGCCTTTCCAAAGCCCCCCTCTTTTTCCTTCTGCTTCCTTTGTTCTTCTGCCTCTCCATCTAACTGCTCTATTCCTGTTTTACTAAGATTTCTCCAACTAGCAAATAACTCAGCAGCCCAAAACAAAAAGGCCAGGGACAGCACCCAATGCCAAGACAACAGGACGCATCTCCGCCAGCCCGTCTCCTCCCAGGGCTTGGAAGACAAAGAGCACACTGTGCCGCTGGCCACCTCGGCTGCCCAGACCTCTGCTCTGCCCCTTGCGCTTGATGCCTCTCTGCGGACTTGGGAAGAATGCGCTCCTCATCCTGCAAATACTGTCGAGAGGTCTTCTTAGGCAACCAAGGGCAAAACACATGGGTGGCCTAAAGAAATACAACCTCCTGGGCCTTCTTGGTTCACTCAGTTAGCATGGTACTTTTCCAAGAGTGAATGAATCTTGATTTTGAAAATCAAATTCTATCTTAAAGCCCTGGCAGATCTCACAACTTAGGCCAAGGTGCTGTATTACTTTCTGAACCGCGTTCTCTATAGGCGTTCTTAACTGAGGTTCATAACTCCCCTGGCATCTGTGGCTAGAATTTATAAAGGGCATGATCCTTTATGGGGAAAACGTTTACCCTTATTTTCAGTAATGACTCAAGCACTGTACTTATATTATGACTGTGGGCCACAAACCATAGTATTAACAGTACCGGTAATTTTGTCAACAATTGAGATCTCAGATATTTTCATATCATGTTAGAGTTGTTGCCAATATCTCAAAATATCACTTAAGCTCAACTTGGAGATTATAGTCATGATTAGATGGCTGCTAGACCTTCTTATCGGAGAAGGCAATGGCACCCCACTCTGGTACTCTTGCCTGGAAAATCCCATGGATGGAGGAGCCTGGTAGGCTGCAGTCCATGGGGTTGCTAAGAGTTGGACACGACTGAGTGACTTCACTTTCCCTTTTCACTTTCATGCATTGGAGAAGGAAATGGCAACCCACTCCAGTATTCTTGCCTGGAGAATCCCAGGGATGGGGGAGCCTGGTGGGCTGCCGTCTCTGGGATCGCACAGAGTCGGACACAACTGAAGCGACTTAGCAGCAGACCTTCTTATTTATTGCATTACTAATGAAATACACATATTACTATATCATCAATGTGTTTATTTTATTGATGACTTTATTTCAATCCAATTGCTTTCCCTTGCAATGCTATTATTTTAATTTATACACCAAAAATATTATTCTAAGAAAGCTGTAGGTTTCACCAGACTATCTAGCAGATTTGTGGCATAAAAAAGATTAAGAACCCCTGCTATAAACTAAATGAACCATTTGTTCTTCCCTCAAACACATTCTATGCTTTGGGCCAACACAATTTCTACTTTCAGAATATCTTCTTTCCTTTCTTCCTGGCCATAGATCAAAACCTTATCTCCCCCTCAGTGTGAAGACCAAATACTGCCTCCTTCATAAGGCTTCTTTGATCCCCTTGCACTGGTCAGGATGGTACTCTGCACCCCTCTTTTCACATTATCACTTTCTACCTTGTAGGCACTCTTGATCCCCTCTAAGTTGAAATGTCGAGGGCAGAGACCCTGTGTACTTCATCACTGAGTGCCCAGCAGCAACAACTCCTGAGAGCTCAACCTGCTCTCATTGCTCCATTCTCTACCCTGCTCCTGCTTCTCTACATTTCCAAACCACAGAACTCGTATGCATGTCACTTCTCTTTCATTCTGCAGAATAAAACCAAATTCCTCCATCTGGCGTTCAAGGCCCTTCCCAAATTGGCCACCTCCTACAGTCTAAGTGTTCATCTCTTCCATCTCTGAGCCCCACAGCTAATCACTTCACAAACTCCCACACAGATCCCCCCACTTCCCTGCTCTCATTTATAACAATCTCTCTTCCTGGATTGTTCTATGTCCTTCTGAATGGAGAGGAGAAAATGACACCCTCCGCATTTCCAAAAGAGCCTTTCTTTTCAAGGAATTCCTGGCCTGATTCACACAGATAAAACTAAGTTTTATCACTGAAAAAAAACTTGATCACAAATTTCCATTCAAAAATGTTTTGTGTTTTATTATTTTGTGACAGTCTCTGAATGTTTCAGAGCCATGAGGCAGGTGGAAATCATATATCCCCCTTACAACTGTCCATACCTGAAATTCAAGGCCATTGCCAAACCCTCACCCTCCTACCCAATGATCTAGCCCCTAAAGCTGACCTACCTAGCAATTCTTTCCACCAATTTTTATGCAATTTCCTTGGCAAACAAATGCCCTCATCACCATGGAATTACATCAAGGAATGCTAACCTCAGATGCCTTATAGCCATCTCCAGAAGATACTGAAAAGACAAATAGTAATGCAAGCATTTCCCAACCCACCACAGATCCTTCCTGCCTTTGATGAAACCCCCCTCTGCCTTGGAATCTCCTGCCATTCAGCCCCATCACCGTCTACCCTTCCTTGACCTCACCCCCAGCCACCTCCTGTGGATGTCCAGGGATGTCCGGTGAGGACGAAGGCACTTGCTTTACAGTGTCCACCATGACTTGCACCATCCTCTGCAATGACTTGGGAACCCAACCTCTGACCCCATAATTCCTAAAACTTCTGGACTCCATCACTCTTACTTGCTTTGCACATCAGCAACAACTCCTAACCATTCCCTAGGTTCACACAAGACCTTATCTCTGGGTCCTAAATCATTAAGCCTGGTGCCAATGCCCTGTTCTCTGAACATCACCATCTCTCCTACAGTATTAATGCTTAGTATTCCTTCTAAACATTCCCTTCTCTCTCTTATAGAATCCTTCTTTCCCTTTATACATTCAACTTACTTGAATCTAGAAAATAAAACTAAAACACAATTAGTGATTATAGTAAGTAGAAAAAAATGTATCTTTATACATTTTTATTAAAAATTTATCTGTATACTTTATATAAAAATGTGTCTGTATACTTAACATAATTTTGCACTTCCATCCCACTCCCTGAACCCACATAACAGACACTTTAAAGAAATCATGCCTTATTTAATCAAGGTTGTCCCCGGAACCTAATACAGTGCCTGGCATATAACAGATACTCAAAGAGTAAAAATTCCATCCAGCCCCATGAGTTTTTTTCCCCTATGCCTTTATACTCACAAATCTACATACTCAGTTGAGAATTCTTATCTAAGCTCAGAACCACAGTTTCAAATGTCCAGTAGATTCTATCTGGATATCTGATAAGAATCTCAGTAGATTCTATCTGGGTATCTAGTAAGAATCTCAGTGACTCAATGAGTCCAGAATGTAATACTCTCCAGCCTCACTCCAGCTTAAGTGTGCTGCTCAGTTCATTTCAGTTCAGTTGCTCAGTCGTGTCCGACTCTTTGCGACCCCATGAATTGCAGCACACCAGGCCTCCCTGTCCATCACCAACTCCTGGAGTTCACCCAAACCCATGTGCATCGAGTCAGTGATGCCATCCAGCCATCTCATCCTCTGTCGTCCCCTTCTCCTCCTACCCCCAATCCCTCCCAGCATCAGGGTCTTTTCCAATGAGTCAGCTCTTCACATCAGGTGGCCAAAGTATTGGAGTTTCAGCCTCAGCATCAGTCCTTCCAATAAACACACAGGACTGATCTCCTTTAGGATGGACTAGTTGGATCTCCTTGCAGTCCAAGGACTCTTAAGAGTCTTCTCCAACACCACAGTTCAAAAGCATCAATTCTTCAGCACTCAGCTTTCTTCACAGTCCAACTCTCACATCCATACATGACCACTGGAAAAACCATGGCCTTGACTAGACAGATCTTTGTTGGCAATGTCTCTGCTTTTTATTTATTTTTTTTATTTACTTATTTTTTTAATTTTATTTTATTTTTAAACTTTACATAATTGTATTAGTTTTGCCAAATATCAAAATGAATCTGCCACAGGTATACATGTGTTCCCCATCCTGAACCCTCCTCCCTCCTCCCTCCCCATACCATCCCTCTGGGTTGTCCCAGTGCACCAGCCCCAAGCATCCAGTATCATGCATCGAACCTGGACTGGCAATTCGTTTCATACATGATATTTTACATATTTCAATGCCATTCTCCCAAATCTTCCCACCCTCTCCCTCTCCCACAGAGTCCATAAGACTGATCTATACATCAGTGTCTCTTTTGCTGTCTCGTACACAGGGTTATTGTTACCATCTTACTAAATTCCATATATATGCTTTAGTATACCGTATTGGTGTTTTTCTTTCTGGCTTACTTCACTCTGTATAATAGGCTCCAGTTTCATCCACCTCATTAGAACTGATTCAAATGTATTCTTTTTAATGGCTGAGTAATACTCCATTGTGTATATGTACCACTGCTTTCTTATCCATTCATCTGCTGATGGACATCTAGGTTGCTTCCATGTCCTGGCTATTATAAACAGTGCTGCGATGAACATTGGGGTACACGTGTCTCTTTCAATTCTGGTTTCCTCAGTGTGTATGGTGAGCAGTGGGATTGCTGGATCATAAGGCAGTTCTATTTCCAGTCTTTTAAGGAATCTCCACACTGTTCTCCATAGTTGCTGTACTAGTTTGCATTCCCACCAACAGTGGAAGAGGGTTCCCTTTTCTCCACACCCTCTCCAGCATTTATTATTTGTAGACTTTTGGATCGCAGCCATTCTGACTGGTGTGAAATGGTACCTCATAGTGGTTTTGATTTGCATTTCTCTGATAATGAGTGATGTTGAGCATCTTTTCATGTGTTTGTTAGCCATCTGTATGTCTTCTTTGGAGAATTGTCTGTTTAGTTCTTTGGCCCATTTTTTGATTGGGTCATTTATTTTTCTGGAATTGAGCTGTAGGAGTTGCTTGTATATTTTTGAGATTAGTTGTTTGTCAGTTGCTTCATTTGCTATTATTTTCTCCCATTCTGAAGGCTGCCTTTTCACCTTGCTAATAGTTTCCTTTGATGTGCAGAAGCTTTTAAGGTTAATTAGGTCCCATTTGTTTATTTTTGCTTTTATTTCCAACATTCTGGGAGGTGGGTCATAGAGGATCCTGCTGTGATGTATGTCAGAGAGTGTTTTGCCTATGTTCTCCTCTAGGAGTTTTATAGTTTCTGGTCTTACATTTAGATCTTTAATCCATTTTGAGTTTATTTTTGTGTATAGTGTTAGAAAGTGTTCTAGTTTCATTCTTTTACAAGTGGTTGACCAGATTTCCCAGCACCACTTGTTAAAGAAATTGTCTTTAATCCATTGTATATTCTTGCCTCCTTTGTCAAAGATAAGGTGTCCATATGTGCATGGATTTATCTCTGGGCTTTCTATTTTGTTCCATTGATCTATATTTCTGTCTTTGTGCCAGTACCATACTGTCTTGCTATGAAGGTTGGTCATAACTTTCCTTCCAAGGAGTAAGCGTCTTTTAATTTCATGGCTGCAATCACCATCTGCAGTGATTTTGGAGCCCCAAAAAAGTAAAATCTGACACTGTTTCCACTGTTTCCCCATCTATTTCCCATGAAGTGATGGGACCAGATGCCATGATCTTAGTTTTCTGAATGTTGAGTTTTAAGACAACTTTTTCACTCTCCTCTTTCACCTTCATCAAGAGGCTTTTTAGTTCCTCTTCTTTCTGCCATAAAGGTGGTGTCATCTGCATATCTGAGGTTATTGATATTTCTCCCGGCAATCTTGATTCCAGCTTGTGCTTCTTCCAGCCCAGCGTTTCTCATGATGTACTCTGCATATAAGTTAAATGAGCAGGGTGACAATAAACAGCCTTGATGTACTCCTTTTTCTATTTGGAACCAGTCTGTTGTTCTATGTCCCGTTCTAACTGTTGTTTCCTGACCTGCATGTAGGTTTCTCAAGAGGAGGATCAGGTGGTCTGGTATTCCCATCTCTTTCAGAATTTTCCACAGTTTATTGTGATCCACACAGTCAAAGGCTTTGGCACAGTTAAAGCAGAAATAGATGTTTTTCTGGAACTCTCTTGCTTTTTCCATGATCCAGCAGATGTTGGCAATTTGATCTCTGGTTCCTCTGCCTTTTCTAAAACCAGCTTGAACATCTGGAATTTCACGGTTCGCATATTGCTGAAGCCTGGCTTGGAGCATTTTGAGCATTACTTTGCTAGTGTGTGAGATGAGAGCAGTTGCATGGTGCTGCTCATCCTACCCTAATAAATGTCATCACCATACACAATGCTGGTCCCTAGAGTCTGATAGAACTAATACTACCCTCCTCTATTTTTACTTCTATATCAACTAGATTCTCTCTTTTAATGTGTGTGTATATCCGACTCTTTGCAACCACCAGGCTCTTCTGTCCATGGGATTCTCCCGGCAAGAATACTGGAGTGCATTGCCATTTCTTCCTCCAGGGGATCTTCCCAACCCAGGGATTGAACCAGCATTTCCTGTGTCTCCTGTAATGACAGGCAGATTCTTTAAGTCCTCTCAAATCGATATCACATGTATCTTTGTCCTGAGGCATCACTGACACCACCCTTACTTCAGACCATCTTGATCTCTTGCCTGGACTTTCACAGTAGTCTCCTGCCTTGTCTGTTCTCTAATCTCCTACTTAGATAACCATAATAGTTTCCATACATTTCTGGATAACCTTCAAACTCTTTATCACATCCAGTGATACAAAATATCAAGCTCTATCCATCTCTCTAACCAGGCTCAAACCATCTAACTTTTAACCAGGCTTAGTCCAGAACTCTAAATGCTTGATGAAAGTAGCTGCTTAATAAATTGAACAGTATCATTTTCACTTTTTTCGATGCATAAACTCTACCCATACCAAGTTATTTGCAGTTTCCCAAACACACCACATCTAAGTCTTGGCAAGACTTGCTATTCTCTTCTGCCTGGAATGGTTTTCGGTTTTGCCCTGATATACTTGAAAACCCTTACTCAATATTCTGGACCTAAATCAAATAATTCTGTAAAGCCCTGACAGATTACTCCCAGGATGAACCATCAGTCCCCTTGCTGTGTCTCCATTGTTCATTCCAGACCCTCCATTTGATGCCTAGCTCATTTCATGGCAGCTTTTGTTTACAGAGCTGATTCCTGTATTGGAATGAACATTCCCTACAGGCATAGACCACAGCAGATTTTTCCAGGTATCTCTGTGCCTAGGAATGTGCTTGTTGCAATGCTCAAGCTATTAAATTAAAAAAAAAAAAAACACTTCTTTAACCAGATCCTCGGAAGTCTGCTGTAGCTGTCAGCACTCCTGCAAAGCTGCCTCATCAGAAATGTGTTGCCCCTCACTCTGTCATGACATTTATCCCACTCTGAAGACCCACTGCTCACATTTGCAGGGCCCAGAGTGAGAGAAACAGACTGTCAAATAAAAGAGGCTTATCCTATTTTACCTGCTTTGACAAAATATCTTCACAGTGACCCAGAAGATCCAGTTGGAATTTTAAATTCTTGGATTTCTCTAAGTTCTAGCTCAGAACCAGATGAGTAAGGACAATCAGTCATGGGGCTTCCTGGGTGGCAGCAGTGGTAAAGCATCTGCCTGCCAATGCAGCAGACATAAGAGACGCGGGCTCAATCCATGGGTTGGGAAAATCCCCTGGAGGAGGGCATGGCAACCAGCTCAGTATTCTTGCCTGAAGAATCCCATGCGCAGAGGAGGCTGGTGGGCTACAGTCCATGGGGCCGCAGAAGTCGGACATAGCTTACCAACTAAGTAATCCCCACCAATATTGAAAACAGAAATATATTCCCTAGAGCAAAAGAGTCAGCAAACCCACTCCAGTATTCTTGCCTGGAGAATCCCATGGGCAGAGGAGCCTGGTGGGCTACAGTCCAGAGGGTCACACAGACTTGGACACCACTGAAGTGACTTAGCATGCACACATGCACCGACAGTCAGACCCTGGCCCCTAGCCCACTCTCCTTTTCTTACATCACAATGCACCTTATATGCATTATGCATATAATATATGCATGCTAACAAGACCTCAACCTGCGCGTCCTCACTCTGCCTACATCTCTTACACAGAGCTGCCCTGTGACCCCTCCTCCTGCCCAGGGATGCTTACAGCACAGATGAGCCCCAGAGAGGGGAACTGCACGGGGGCTAGAAACCAACTCGAGCCATCTAGACAGGGAAGTCCAGTGCCCACAGCGCCTAGAGGAAGAGGGTGCAGATGCTGCATGGGCACTGGGCACTTTTCTCTTAGCACCCAGGCTCCTCACTCCACAGAGAGAGCTCACATGAGGGATTTGAAAGGTAAGGTCCAGGACAGGAGACTGAATACCTGGATGTATAGGACTACAGCAGAGTCTTTGCACCATGCTGATCTGCCCATAGACTGTAAGCTCCCTGAGGTTTAGGAGTTTTCTAATCCTACTTCCTGGAAGAGGAGAGAGAGTTGCTCTCATCAGGCTTCCAGTTCCACAAAGGATCAGCTTCATCCCTGAGCACTTCCTTAAAAGAGATGTTGAAAAAACAGTTATTTAGGGAATGAATTAACAAAGATTCTTTTAATACTTGGAACAAGTAGCAATTCTAGTATTGGAGGGTATTTATTATTAACTCTTAAATTGTTTCTCAACCTTGAGTCCATCATGCCTTATCTTCCCTAAGGGACGGGGGAGCCTGGTGGGCTACCGTCTATGGGGTTGCACAGAGTCGGACACAACTGAAGGGACTTAGCAGCGGCAGCAATGATTTTCTATCTCCCATAAAAACTCCAGTGTCCTAAACATAATCTGCACTCAATAAATATTTGTTGGACTTTTTTTTTTTTACAGGTAATCCTCATTAACATATTGAGGTTTATTTTTCTCAGTCATCTCAGTTGCATTGTGAGTCATAACCCAAATGGTAACAGTGACTGTCATAACAAAAAGCTTCTGAGAGTAATTTTAACCAGTCGCTAGTAATAATTTATTTTTAATTTTTAAAAACAACTGTGGCTGTAACTATTCTACTAGTAAAACATAATAGCTATCATTACTAGTGTTCAAGCAACTGAAAACTAACAGTTGAACCTGTGCTGATGAATCAGAGGAAAGAGTGAATGAAAAGAACAACACGTTTGAAAGTCAGTATGTGAGAAGTTGGGCTTCCCAGGTGGCTCAAGTGGTAAAGAGTCTTCCTGCCGCTGCAGGAGACACAAGAGATATGGTTTCAATCCCTAGATCGGGAGGATCCCCTGGAGAAGGATATGGCAAATATCGTTTGGAGTTGTTGGGGAAAAAAACCTGGCTGAAGAAAGAATAATGATAATGTTCTAAATGTTCATCAGCAGATGAATGAATAAAGAAGACACAGTTTGTATATACAATGGAATATTAGCCATAAAAAGAATGAAATAATGCCACCTGCATTATTTGAATGAACCTAGAGATTATCCTACTCAGTGAGTAAGTCAGACAAAGACAAATATCATGTATCACTTACATTTGGAATCTAAAATATAATACAAATGAACTTATTTACAAAACAGAAATAAACCCACAGACATAGAAAACAAACTGATGGTTACCAAAGGGCAGAAGGAGTGGGAGGGATAAATTAGGAGTTTAGGATTAGCAAACTATACATAGATTATATACAGAAAATAGATAAACAGTTAAGTCCTACTATATGGCACAGGGACCTGATAAATCGTAATGGAAAATAATCTGAAAAAGAAGGTATTGATATAGATATATAACTGAATCGCTTTGCTGTACACCAGAAATTAACACAAACATTGTAAATCAATAATATTTCAATGAAATTTTTTTCAAAAATAAAATTTAAAAAAAAGCAATCTGACTTACATGAGTCCTGTCCCAGGAGCATCAGAGACAAGGTAGGCAGAAGGGTGTGCAAAACCCTCTGCCCATGAAAAGATGTCCATTAATGGAATTATTTTAAAACAGCTTTATTGAGATATATAACTGACATACCATCTCATTCATCCATTTAAAGTGTGCAATTCAATGAGTTTTTAGTGTGTGACAAGGTTGTGGAACCATCACCATAATCTCATTTTAGAACAATTTGTCCCTCAAAAGGAAACTTGTCCCACTTGTAGTCACTCTCCTCTCCCCCTGTCCCCTCAACCCTAGGTAATCACTAATCTATTTTCCGTCTCTATGCATGTGCTTATTCTGCACATTTCAGAGAAATGGAACCATGTAATATGTAGTTAGATTTAAGGGACTAGATCTGATAGAGTGCCTGATGAACTACAGATGGAGGTTTGTGACACTGTACAGGAGACAGGGAGCAAGACCATCTCCAAGAAAAGGAAATGCAAAACAGCGAAATGGCTGTCTGAGGAGGCCTTACAAATAGCTGTGAAAAGAAGAGAAGCAAAGAGCAAAGACGAAAAGGAAAGATATACCCATTTGAATGCAGAGTTCCAAAGAATAGCAAGGAGAGATAAAAAAGCCTTCCTCAGGGATCAGTGCAAAGAAATAGAGGAAAACAACAGAATGGGAAAGACTAGAGATCTCTTCAAAAAAATTAGAGATACCAAGGGAATATTTCATGCAAAGATGGGCTCAATAAAGGACAGAAATGGTATGGACCTAGCCGAAGCAGAAGATATTAAGAAAAGGTAGCAATATACACAGAAGAACAATGCAAAAAAGATCTTCATGACCCAGATAATCACGATGGTGTGATCACTCACCTAGAGCCAGACATCCTGGAATGTGAAGTCAAGTGGGCCTTAGGAAGCATCACTATGAACAAAGCTAGTGGAGGTGATAGAAGTCCAGTCGAGCGATTTCAAATCCTAAAAGATGATGCTGTGAAAGTGCTGCACTCAATATGCCAGCAAATTTGGAAAACTCAGCAGTGACCACAGGACTGGAAAAGGTCAGTTTTCATTCCAATCCCAAAGAAAGGCAATGTCAAAGAATGCTCAAACTACTGCAAAATGGCACTCATCTCACACAATAATGAAGTAATGCTCAAAATTCTCCAAGCGAGGCTTCAACAGTATGTTAACTGAGAACTTTCAGATGTTCAAGCTGGTTTTAGAAAAGGCAGAGGAACCAGAGATCAAATTGCCAACATCCACTGGATCATGGAAAAAGCAAGAGAGTTCCAGAAAAACATCTATTTCTGCTTTATTGACTATGCCAAAGCCTTTGACTGTGTGGATCACAATAAACTGTGGAAAATTCTGAAAGAGATGGGAATACCAGACCACCTGACCTGCCTCTTTAGAAATCTGTATGCATGTCAAGAAGCACCAGTTAGAACTGGACATGGAACAACAGACTGGTTCCAAATAGGAAAAGGAGTAGGTTAAGGCTGTATATTGTCACCCTGCTTATTTAACTTATATGCAGAGTACATCATGAGAAACGCTGGACTGGAAGAAGCACAAGCTGGAATCAAGATTGCCGGGAGAAATATCAATAACCTCAGATTTGCAGATGACACCACCCTTATGGCAGAAAGTGAAGAAGAACTAAAGAGCCTCGTGATGAAAGTGAAAGAGGAGTGTGGAAAAGTTGTCTTAAAGCTCAACATTCAGAAAACTAAGATCATGGCATCTGGTCCCATCACTTCATAGGAAATAGATGGGGAAACAGTGGAAACAGTGACAGACGTTATTTTGGGGGGCTCCAAAATCACTGCAGATGGTGACTACAGCCATGAAATTAAAATACGCTTACTCATTGGAAGGAAAGTTATGACCAACCTAGATAGCATATTCAAAAGCAGAGACATTAGTTTGCCAACAAAAGTCTTCTAGTCAAGGCTATGGTTTTTCCAGTAGTGATGTATGGATGTGAGAGTTGGACTGTGAAGAAAGCTGAGCGCTGAAGAATTGATGCTTTTGAACTGTGGTGTTGGAGAAGACTCTTGAGAGTCCCTTGGACTGCAAGGAGAGCCAACCAATCCATCCTAAAGGAAATCAGTCTTGAATATTCATTGGAAGGACTGATGCTGAAGCTGAAACTCCATTACTTTGGCCACCTGATGGGAAGAGCTGACTCATTTGAAAAGACTCTGATGCTGGGAAAGATTGAAGGTGGGAGGAGAAGGGGATGGCAGAGGTAGAGATGGTTGGATGGCATCACCAACTCAACTGAGCAACCGAACTGAACTGAAGGATGGAGGAGATTATCTATAATAAGAAATTTTAAGCAGAATTTAAGAGAAAATAAACTAATTTGAATGAGCAACTACAGGGACCTAGACCTTTGGGGGAGAGACTACAGGGCATTCTGGACAGGAGAGAAAGGACAATTGAGGAGAAAAGAAGAGAGAAGGTGATCAGACCAGAAGTGTCAGAGAGAATAAGAAAGAGCTTCCTAAGAAAGCTATGCTCCAAGACAGCCTCCCTGGGCAGTGAGTGAAACACTTAACCTGCTGGGCAACCTAGTCATGTTAGAGACAGCATCCTCTTTTAGATCAACTAGATCATTCTGCAAACAATTTTAAATTTTTAAATAAATATTTAAATTTTTGCAAGTAAGCCTAATTATTCATAAAATAATAAACACATTCAAATTTATTCAAAATTGGGCAATGAAAAATGTATGGTAAAGCCATGTGATCTGCTAAATGAACTTGACTATCTGTAATGCTCCTTTCTATTTCATGAAAGAGTCTGTCATTTGAGCATGCATTTATATAAAAGCCTGTTAATGAACTCCCTTCAATGGGATTTAATCACCAAAGCACTAAAAAAAGATCTGAAATGATTGGATTATAGGGTATTTCAATGGCCTTCTCAGGAATGGACCCTGCAATACCTTATAGCAGGTTCCAGCGTCCTATGAATGAATTTACTATAAACCTCACATATGGCACTCCCTTTCCAAGAGCCAAACCAATTTAGAGAGAACACAGGGAAAATGATCCACTTATTTTATTTCTGGAAATATATGCTATGTGGAAAGAGCTTTTTATCCAGAGGGAAAACTTCTGGATTTTACTGGCTCACTAAAATATAAACCATTTAGTGGCTTTTTTTTTAACCTAATATTAAGCTTTCTTTCATCTGTTTGCACATGTCAACCAAAAATAGCAGCCTCCATATAAGAAAAACAAAGTGTTTATCCAAAAAAGAAAATTTATATCCCAAAAGCCATGATCTCCCTTCTTCCAGAGTGTTATTTCATAGTTTTACTTTTTTTTATTCAGGTTGTTTATCAAATGTCTGCAATAACATGAAAGAGAATAGTCATCACCTATCAACCCTAAAAATTCTCACAAAACGTCCAAGGGACTCACTAAAGATAAGCAAATACTGACAGCTGAGCATTAGCCATCGCAGAGAAAGCCTGTCAGGTAAACATGTGTGTGAACTGAGATTTAATATTCCATTACAGGATAGAAAAATTAATAACTTGTAAATGACAGATTCTTTATTTCCCTTTACCAAGGCAGAGATGGCCCCCAAAATAACCCGTATATGTATTTAATCTTGGCAACACACAGCTATTTCCTCTCTGGTCTTTAGGGTCCCGCCACCCTTCATCTGCTACAAGGCAGCATATTTAAATCTTTCCAAGGGGCCTTTTAGAACCAGGCCACCCTGTTTCTCTTCACAGAGGATACTGAAAGCCTATTTGTCAGGAGCAACACAGGATCTATCGAGGTCTGCTGACAGGCCAAGAGGAGGTCCACCTGCTGCATTCTTCATCCAAGGATTATGAGACATTTCTGCCGGCCGCAGTCTTGGCCACAATTTTGCAACCCACACATTTCACACCTTATCCTCAGTAATCAATTTCAGCAACAAGTTGAAAGCCATTTCATAGCAAGAAAGTTGTCAATCTGACACAAATTCACATCAGTTCACAGTGATATCCTACAGAACCTCTGTCATTAGCTCAACACCACTGCATCATTTAGACAGGTCAGGGATTCGAGTCGTGTGCCCTCTCCATTGATTGAGTTCTGCGGGTTCCTAAGACTTCAGCAGTAGGCAGAGGAAGCAGATGTTCTCTGTAAGCCGTCTGCTCCTGCCCCCTCCCTCACTCCCAGCCGGTACTCGACATCCAGGCTGCCTTCCTGACTGCACTGTTCTCCTACGTCCACTGCTATTCTGCCATAGCCCTGCTGTCTCCCTCGTGAGTTAGGATCCCTGAGAATGAGTCCACACACAACCACTAGAGCTGGGTCATTTTCCCTAAATATAGGTTCTTGAATACTTTTTGGAATAGGCTGTGAACTCTTTCACAGCAGATATTAGGTCTAGTTCATCTTAGTACCACTTAACCCTGATTTTTATCCCTGGTAGCTCAGTGGTAAAGAATCCACTTGCCAATGCAGGAGACGTGCGTTCAATCCTTGGGTCAGGAAGATCACCTGGAGAAGGAAAAGGCAATTCACTCCAGTATTCTTGCCTGGGAAATTCCACAGACAGAGGTTAGTCGCAAAAGAATCGGACACCAGTTAGCAACTAAACAACAACAAAGTTTTCAATAAGTATTAATAGCCAGTGTAATAACAGAGAGCAGCAAAATTTCTCAAGTCCTTCTTTTGCACCAAGGACTCAATTGAAATCTTATTTGCATCATCTCATTTAGTCTTCACAAATGCACTGGAAGAGAAGGAATCAAATTATCGCCACTTTACAGATGAAGACACTGAGTTTAGGAGAGTCATTTGCTCAAGATCATTGTTGTTGTTAAGTCGCTTCAGTTGTGTCCGACTCTGTGTGACCCCATAGACGGCAGCTCACCAGGCTCCCCCATCCCTGGGACTCTCCAGGCAAGAACATTGGAGTGGGTTGCCATTTCCTTCTCCAGTGCATGAAAGTGAAAAGTGAAAGTGAAGTCGCTCAGTCGAGCTCAAGATCATACACACATAATAAACAGGAGAGGAGAGATTGAAATCTAGAGTAGTCTGACTCCAGAGCCCAAGTTCTGTAGTCTCTCTGATAAGTGAATGCAATTATGCACTCAATGATATTAACCCTTCTCTGCTGCCAACAGGAATTCTGCAGCCAGAATGAGATAAAGTCTACTCGTTGGAAATTTTTTTGGCTGTTGGGATTTCTGTTACTGACAACTTTTGGTACCAGAGAACGACACTGCCAGCAGAAGATGTTTGTGAGATCAGCACTTAGCTATTTTGGGGCCACGTGGGAGTGTACCAAGCACTGCACTTTTAATTTTACACTTTGTTCTTCCTCTTGGTGGCTTCCAATTTAACCAGTGCTTAACGGAGGAGAACCGGACAAGACCCAGGCAAGGGACATGGAGCTTCTCCTCGGTTCTCATTCATTCAACAGTCATAATGCCTTTCACGTGCTGTTTGTTCTGCTCCTGTTTCCTTCCCTTGCATAATCACTATCAATTCAATTTCCAGAGGTTCTGCGTGCTGAGCAGGTGATGAACAATTTCCAGGCACTAACTTCAATCTGCAAACGGCCTCATCAGCACTTCCCTGCACATATACTCTCCTCTGTTCCCAGGTGTTAGGTAAAGTTAAGTCACTAAGCTTTCAGGGTTAGGAGCTGCCTGTCTTCCTGGAACTCCATAAGCAAAGGGAGAAAACTGTAAGCCATTAGCCTGCTTCGAAGATTTGGAGACATGAGGCTTAACTGAGGTTTACTGGCAATGGGTTTGTCCTTATTCCAAATCCTTCCAGCTCTAGCCCCCATTAAGTTTCTTTGAGTACACCATCGTCTTTTCCCATTCCCCAATACACTAAAGTTTCTTTTCTGTGACTGAATCATAAGTTTCAAGGTGTAATCTAAAGAAAAACATTTATTTTGGAGTCTCATTAACAACTCAGAGGAGAGCGATAGTGTTTATTCCCCATACGATGGAGTGGACTCCTGCAGATGTGAAAAAGGCCAAGTCTTCTTCCTAATCCTTAAACACACACACACAGTCAATATTCACAACAGGGAAGGGACCACAGTGGCCAGAGGAAACACTGCACTAAAGGCAGTCTCTTTAAATGCCAAGTACAAAGTTCCTTGTAATTAATGATTTACCAGCAGCCATACATAATTATCTACCTCATGTGCCCATTTTTATGATAGCCTCTCTCAATGCCAAAACCCATTCCTTTACACTCTACTCCGTAGTGCTGGGGCTGGGATCTGCAAACCACCTTTCTCCTTTGTCAGCAGGCTCTGTTTTCAACTCCGCCTATAGGGATACTCAAGGGAAACTTCAAGGGAGAAAGCAGGAGAAGCAATATTCTTCTTCCTGTTTGTCCCTGTCCCTGGGAGCATCACCCCAACAATGGTCCTGAATCCTGGAAGTGACAGCTGATTCCAATCTTTTCCTTCCTTTTGCCCCATCCATAACTAGCTTTCTCACCCCCAGCCCCACAGACCTCTCTCCCGAGCTGCTGAGGTGTTTGGAGCTGGGTGGTACCCCCTCCTTAGAGGCCTGAGTCCCAATTCTGTGAGACCCTCCTCTGAGCCTCTAGGTTCTGATCAACCCCACCTCCTCCTTTTGTTCCCCAGCCTTGCAGGATGCAGTGGCTTTATGTAATTATTACTCTACATTACCTCTGTGTTCATTTTTTGCTTTTTCTGAAACACTTTGGGTTTCCCTGGTGGCTCAGCTGGTAAAGAATCCACCTGCAATGCAGGAGACCTGGGTTCAATCTCTGGGTTCGGAAGATCCCTGGAGAAGGAAACAGCTACCCACTCCAGTATTCTGGCCTGGAGAATTCCATGGACTGTATAGTCCATGGGGTCCCATGGACACGACTGAGTGCCTTTCACTTTCACTTTTCACTTTTGAAGCAATCTCCTACATTCAGTCTTCTCTGTTAGAAGCCCAACCATGGTTTCTACTTTTCTAACTAGCCCCAGTGGGTCCCTCCATGCTCCATGCCTGATCCCTGAGCAAAATTCTAATCATTTTGCTCCTGCAAAGCCTATCTTCTAACAGTCCTGACTTCTGATTCTCCCAGTGCAGTACCTAGATGGTGGTCAACGGTAGTGGCTTGGGGTGGAGGAAAAGGCAAGGCATGAAGGATCCTGCACCTTAAAGACTAGTGTCCCAGCATAAAGTCTTAGCTGGCCCACCTATAAAAGGAGAACAGGGTGTCGAAAGTAAACAAATCTCCTTGTCAGTCTGCTCCCAAGACTTCATGCTAAAATACTTGGAAAGAATGTTCAGAAACTAATGAGCTGCACTCATATTTTAATAATTCCAGGAATTGTGAATGATATAATAAATAAGCAAATTGCAAACACTACCACTGGGAGTATGAAAATGGTCCCGGGAAGTACTACTGCCCAATATTATCCCCGTGCCTTCCCATTCCTTTCAAATGTCAACAAACCACCCTCACCCGCCTCCTGAGCTTCCGTCTTAACCTTCTCCAAGGTCCTCTTCATTGCAGTGAGGGGAGTGACTTAGTGATTTTCATTCTCCACTGAAAGAATTGGCCTGTCAGTCACCTTTTCCTCAGGATAGCTAGCTGAATTCAGAATGTTGAGAAACTGGGACTCTCTCATGAAAAGAAATGAGGAAGGATAAAACGGGAGCATCAGGAGGGCAAAAACACACAGGTTTCATCAGACACTTGAGTGCAAACCCTGGATCTGCTGATTTCTAGCCTGAACCTCAGTCTCAGCTGCACAGTGGGAGTGATAATGACCTTGCAGGATCTTTATGGGGATAAATCATATGGAATACCCTTGGCACAGTGTCCTGGCAGAGAGAGACTTGGTCACGGACATTTTTGATTAAACCTGGCTTGAGAGGTTATATGTCAAGGACATTCCCGTAGTTGTCCCAGACTCCAGCAAGCTCCCGTCTTTCCTGTCACTTTTTTGAAGCAGGCCCCAAACCCGGGCCTCAGTTCCACACTCCTTCTCAACCCCCACTGCTTCTCAGGGCTCCTCCCGCCCTCTCCAAAACCAGCTGTACAGGCAAGTATTCATCCCTGTTCCCTCACTTTCTTGTAGGCCCTCAAAAATGATCCTGTGGGATTTGTTTTCGTTTTAGAGGTTTGCTACTAGCACTACAGGGAAGGCGAGACAGGAGGAATGAAATCAACATCGAGTGGAAGGCTCGAAGACCGCAGAGTCCTCACAATGGCCATCGGTAGCTTCTGACTCACCTGGAGCCTCAGTCCCATCATATCTGTGGGTGAAGGAGGGCTTACTCAGGGTAAGAGGAAGAGCAACTATATCTCCTTGACTTGCAGAATCCTTGTCCCTGGGTAGCAAGAAGTCCATTCACCAGGCCTCTGCCTTGCCTGGGAGAGAAGAACCCTGTGGACCATCACCTCACTGTGGTGCCATTTGAGTAGGTCTGAGAGCCTAAAGGAGAGGACTTTGGATTCGGGGGAGAAAAATGAGTGTGGCAGACAGAAGAGAGACAGACCCTCAAAAGATCCACTTGGGCTACTTCCCAGCTCCAAGGAGGGCTACTACCTACAAATGGTCTGCTCACCTCCTCTCCCTGCCTTCTCATAATTGACGAATAATAATATAACTATGATGAATTATATAGTTATTTCATTTTTAACAACTGCAATAGTAAGGATATAATAAGTCCAGCACTGACTGTGTTCCAGGCAGGGTTCCAAACACTTACTTCCATCAATTCTCACAACATTGCCAGGAGGCAGTTCGTGTTACCCAGTATACAGTGGAAGGAATTTAGGCCACGAGAAGGCAAGTGACATAACTTGTCTGCAATCCCACCCTAACCAAGCAGCAGACTGGGATTTGAACCCAGGCCTGTCTGACTCCAAAGCTCACATTCTTTTCCATTATGTGATGCTTTTTCAATAAATTTTCTCCCCAAGAAAGGCCCTTCCTAATCCATTGCTGGATCCTCTCTAATCCTTGGCAGGATCTCCTAGAATGTTTGCTATTCAGTGGGAAAGGGTGAAGACACCCAAACAAATTCCCCAGCTCCCTTTTTCTCCCTCTAGCAGGAGTATTATTTCAGTGGATATATCTAAATTTTAAATGGAGTGCTTTGATCTCAACAGCAAAACATGATACCTAAGGACCCATGTACCTTGGATCAGAAAGCAAAACTGGACGGGGGAGAGGCAGGCGGAGGACAAGCAAAGGTCAGCAAATGGCCTTGTGGACTCCCAGCCCTGCCTCGATGCCTGGTGGGTTCAGACTTCTGCACTGGTCCCCCTTCTCCTCCAAGAGCTTCATGGGAATCTGTGGGTTCCTTTAGACAGAGAATGGACATTGGGAGGTTGGAAAGAAGAGGGCAGATTTTTTTCTTGTTATTTTACTATTTAAAATTTGAAAATTGTCACACGGAATGTATTTTTTTTTTCCTGGAGTATAGTTGCTTTACAATGCTGTGCTATTTTCTGCTGTAGAAAAGTGGTACAGATGAGCCTATTTGCAAAGAAGAAATAGAGACAGAAATAGAGAACAAATGTATGGACACTAAGAGGAGAAGGCGGTGGGGATATATTGGGATATGAGGATTGACATATATACACTGTTGATACTATGTATAAAATTGATGGGTTCCCAGGTGTCCCGGTGGCAAAAGAATCTGACTGCCAATGCAGGCAATGCAGGAGATGTGGGTTTGATCCTTGAGTTGGGAAGATCCCCTGGAGTAGGAAATGGCAACTCACTCCAGTATTCTTGCCTGGAAAATTCCATGGACAGAGGAGTCTGGCGGGCTACAGTTCAAATGAGAACCTACTGTATAATACAGGGAACTCTACTCAATTCTCTGTGGTACAGAAATTTTTTCTTTTTACTTTTTTTTTTTTATCCTTTCCTCACATACTTTGTTTGTTTGTTGTCTTTGGGTTCTTCTTCTTCTTCTTTTTTTTAATGGATAATTGTGCTATTTGGTTTTAATTCTCTTCAAAACTGGGTCACTTCTGAGCAAATGATTAAGAGCCTCCTTAAACTCCGCAGAATCGCTGACCTCGGGAAAGAAAAACGTTTTTCCACATTGGTTGATGTGTTGTTTTTTCCTCTCCCTTAATCCGTGTCAAAATAACACCAGGGAGGAGGTTCAGAGAGGCGGGGCACCATGATCCTGGCCACCTGGCCGCAGCATGGCCCCTGCACGCCAGCTCCATTTAGCCTGCCTTTGTTCCCCCCTCTACCCACACCCGAGTGACACAGGCCACAGCTTCAGCTGGGGAGGCAGTCGTTGCCTGCTCCTCGAATGGAAATCGTGGCCCTGCTGAGACCATGCCAGCACCCCAGCCAAGCCAGAAACATCTCCTCACCTCATCCTGCCTGACGTCCTCCTCTCAGCTGGCCGCCTGGGCAGGTCACCTCTCAGCTGACTGTTTACCTAACTCCACTTCAAAAAGAAAAGGCCCATTCCTATTGGTCTAATAAAACTTCATCTGCTTTTCCAAGCCCCAGGAAGGAATTGTGGTGCAATTTGCCCCGATAGCACTAATTTAATGAAAAAAAAACTTTTAAAAAATTCTGGATTTTTCATAGACTTTCCTCAGCCTATTTAATTAATATTATAATCACTTTTTGCCTCTACTTGATTCCAGAAACACTTATGGAACAACTGCTACAAAGTGGGTACCTGGTAGGCACGGAGAAGGCATCAGTGGACAAGTACAGGTCCCGCCCTTCATGGAGAAATCAAAGTGGAAAAAAACACCCGCATGGTTAAGCAATCTTCACCATGTATAGCTTGCCTGCCATCAGTAATAGAGTCATCAGGCATTTTCCACTAAAATCCTAAAAGATTTCTATGGTAAGATGTTAATCTCATCTGAGAGACCATATCCAGTCAGCCCTGATCCTGGCAGGTGGTTTCCGCACATGTACAGAAACGTGAGTGGAGCTGATAATAATGTTTATGAAGACATAACATGGCAGAGTGTTTTCTTTCTCCTAACAGGTGAGCATGGATCCATTCCATCATCCATCACACACACTGACAGTTTTTCTGATCCAAAACAGCTGTGGCCCTGAAAAGACGGAGGGCCGGGTGTCCATTCTGCTTTGGTGCCCATTAAGAGCCTAGCCTTTGTGATGTCAACATTGGCACCTTCCTCTGTGTCCTTCACCTGCACCGTCTCAAATGGCCTTTTTCTGTTTGTTTGTATACATCCTCCTGACAACAGAAGGGGCCTGAGGCACAAACTGATGATAAATGGTCTGGGGAGCCAAATCCTAGCCCTGAGGCTCCCCAACCCACGGGCCTCCCTGAAGTGGGTGCCGCACAGGGGCTTCAGATCAGCCTTCTGTTTCCTCCATGCTCAGATGATTCATGGAAATATTGGGGTGAGGGGGTTCTCAACAACTGGAAAAACGCTCAGCGTAATACAGCAAAAGCAGGAATTCAACCACTTAGGGAACCTGCCGACTTATGGCCAAAGGCAAGTACATGAATTTATTCCAATTCTAAGTGAGAGAAGGAGGAAACTGTGTTTCTAAGAAGGTAAAAGGAAAATCACGCTTTGGGGACACTGATCATTTACCCTTTCCCACTTAATGAACTAAATACACACAGCAGTACACACAAACTCCATTAGAAATGACATAGTAGGGCTTTGTAAAAAAAATGACCTTTGAACAGAACTTCACAACATGCCTTCACTTCCATTATTCATTTAAATCTCTTTTCCCACCTTCAGTAGGCCTTTTATTATGCCCATTGTTATAGATGAGAAAACTGAGTTAGAAAGGTAACTCGCCAGGATCCACAACCAAAAAGTGACAACATCTGGGGGTGATTTGTACAGCTTTCCAAGGAGCCATCCTGCTCCAACAGCCCCCCTCACAAACTCCTGAGGCACTTCCATGGGACACCGCTGCACTCCAAGGAGAGCATCGTAGGAGGCAAACTGGATAGCAGCGATGGACCCCAAAGACCTTACTGATGAAAAGATCAAAATGCTAAAGAGAAACTCAGAAGAGATTGGTCTAAGAGTAGAAACGAGAAAGTAAACATTCCGTCTCCTCTCTCCCATCATCATATCATCATCATCATTTCTCTCTCTCCTACCTTCCCTGTCTCTCCCCTTTCCCTCCTCCCTCTTCCTCACACTCCCTAGACCAAGGCCTGGTGAGGACTCAAAGGCCAGGGCAGTTGCCTAAAGCCATGCCTCATGGTCTACAACCCAGGGAAATAATGTACAAGAACTGGGGCCAGGTAAACCAGGACTCAAGAGAGTGGCATAGTGAGGCTCTAGACCAATCACAGAGGACCAACCAGGAGGGAGCTCCCTGGGGTTTGGGTGCCTCCAGCCTCAGAAGTATCCATGCTAGAAAGAGGAAGGGGCCTAGAGCAGTCCAGAGCAGAGAAATCTGAAGGCTTCTCCAAAACCTCCCGCAGCAATTTAGGCTGACTTCACAGGAAAAGGGTAAGGATTACCCAGTCACCTGGCATCAAGATGGAACTCTAACACACAGTTGATTAGCATGTCCCACTCATCAGAGGGCAGTTTGGTGGTACCTATCAACCTACAGTCTTCATGCCATTTGATGTAGCTATCCCACTACAGAGATGGCTGACAGAGAGACCTGCTTGTGTGCACACAAGTATCTGCAAAGATGTTCACTGAAGCATACTGTAATTACAAAAGACAGGAAACTACCTAAATAGTGAGTGACTGAAATGGGATAAATATGTTTAGCTCTGCTCATACAATGGAATACTCAATAGCTATTAAAAAGAATGAATCAATATGACCCAGCAATCCCACTCCTATGCATATACCCTGAGGAAATCAAAACTGAAAAAGACACATGTACCCCAGTGTTCACTGCAGCACTATTTACAATAGCTAGAACATGGAAGCAACCTAGATGTCCACCAACAGATGAATGGATAAAGAAGTTATGGTACTTATACACAATGGAATACTACTCAGCCATAAAAAGGAACACATCTGAATCTGTTCTAATGAGGTGGACAAAACTAGATCCTATTACACAGAGTGAAATAAGTCAGAAAGAGAAATATAAATATCATATGCTGACACGTATATATGGAATCTGAAGTGATGGCACTGATGAATTTATTTTCAGGGCAGCAAGGGAGAAACAGATGTAGAGAACAGACCAGTGGGCACAGTGGGAGGAGAGGAGGGAGAAGGGAAGATGTATGGAGAGAGTAACATAGAAATTTACAATACCATGTGTAAAATAGATAGCCGATGGGAATTTGCTGTGTGACTCAGGGAACTCAAACAGGGGCTCTGTGACAGGCTGAATCGGGGGATGGGGAGGGAGATGGGAGGGAGGTCTAGGAGAGGGGGGACATTGGTGTACCTATGGCTGATTCTTGTTGATGTGTGACAGGAAACCACAAAATTCTGTAAAGCAATCATCCTTCAATTAAAATATTTTTTAAAAAAGAGAGAATTAATCAAATCTGTATTAAAGACAAGGGGATGGAGGGTGGCCCCTAAACCCATATAAGAAGTTCAAGTTAGGGAGATGGAGAGTGGATTTTTTGGGAGGCAGTTCAAATAACTGTGCCATGCTTTCCCCACCCCAACCGACCCCTACGGAAGAGGCTCAAGGGGGACTGGTGGAGAGCATGCCTGAATTCCCCGGAGTTTGAAGGCCACAGAGATTGGTCCATGACTCACACTTGCACCTGACGGGATCTATCTCAAGCACATGCTAAGTGTCCAATAAATACCTGTGGATAATAGAATAGATGAGTGAGTGAACAAATGAATACCGCAAAAGTGTAAAAGTGAGGAACCATGACTACAGCTAAAAAGGTGGTGGGTACATTAGTTACAGAATGGTTACAGACAGCATTTCCACACACGCTTGCTCAAAAGTCTATGACAAATACAGTTAGGGAACTAAAGCTATTTGACTAAACTCACTTTTGTCATATTATATATTTTGGCAGAAGTGCCCATGTTGGCCCAGGAGTTTTCCATGTCTTCCTTAAACAGCTCTGGCCTCAGGTTAATCCCTAGGAGGAAGACCATAGAAAACCCAGGGAATATTCCAGATGAAAAAAATAAAAAATCTCTGGGTTTAAAGGTGGTTGTCTCTGGTTGACAAGAGGATTCTGGTTTGACCTTTATTTGCTTGTGTCCTCGTGTCTTTCCTTTTCTACTCTTTAGTCAGTCCTTGACTATATCACACTTGAAAGTAGAGCGAAAGGATACAACCTTGCTTCCCTCTCTCATCAGCACACTGAGGACCTTCAGCAGCATCTCAGCCCAGAGACCCAGGTGAAATGAGCAAAAAGCATCACTTGTCTGTACACATCAGCTCTTGTAACAACAGGCTTTGCTTGTTGTTGTTCAGTCGCTAAGTCACGTCCAACTCTTTTGCCACCCCATGGACTGTATCCCACCAGGCTCCTCTGTCCATGAGATTTCCCAGGCAAGAATACTGGAGTGGGTTGCCATTGAAAATGCTTTATTTTAATTAAGCAGTGAAACTGCGTTTGTAATCTAGTTTAGTGCCCCAGAACAAGTTCCTGAACTACAGAGCCTGTATCTGTGCTCCACTAACTCTCCACGACAAATATCAAGCTTCCATAAACCCACTTACTACAGCTGCAGCAAGGAGAGGGAAGTATGGATGTCTGTGCAAATATACACTGGAAAGACTGAATCCAAATGGGAACTATCATGGTGTGCATTTGCACTTGGACTCTGAACACCTTTCACCAGAATGGATCCACTGGTCTTCCATGAAGGAGGAAGATTAAACTGGACTCCGAGTGTGACCCCCACCCAATCCCACCATACTTTCAACATCCAAGTGATGGGATGAAAGTGGCCAGGGTAAACAAGCATTGGGTGTGTGATTTTTGAGATCTATTTATCCAGTCCTATTTGGAATCGGAAGGGATTCCAAGGCAAGGAAATTCCACAAGGCCCCATATAAGAAGCCAAGCCTTTGATATAACCTTCTGTCGCTCCTTGCTTCCCCATGCAAATCTCTCATTACCCCCATCCAAATAACTTCCAAAACCACAGCTTCCTCCGTGTGCAATGAGAAAATCTGCACTTGTACTGGGAACGTACCTGCCCTCACTCCCCACCATCTGGAGGAAAGGAGGCCTGAGCCCATCAATAGCTCGGTTCAGCTGGTTCCTGAATGGAGAGGGGAGGATCAAAGGTCCAGAAATATTCATTTATGGGGAAAAGTAAAAGAATTAAATATGTAGAACCTGACCAAATGACGCCTAAAGGGGGAAATAAATGCCCACGAGCATTTGAAGGGTGTAACCAAACACCACAAAGAGAAACTTTTTTTAAAAGATGGTTCAAGTGGTTGTAACAGGGAGAGACTGAAGGAAAGCAAAGGAAAATCTCAACTATTAAGTAAATTCTACCTTCAGCCAGGGCTGTAATACAGAGGGAATTGGTATCAACAGAACCTCTAGACTGAAACTTCTACAGGATACGTATGTTTCCACTTCCAATCCATTTCTCAGATGTGTTTGTTTGCACTTAGAAATATACATTTCAGTATTGCCTCTGTCTCTGTATGTTCTGTGTATTATTTTTTAAGTTTTGTTTTGTTTTGTTTCGTTTGGCTGTGCTGGGTCTTCATTGCTACACAGGGGCTTTCTCTAGTTGTGGTGAGAGAGGGCTTCTCATTGCGATGACTTCTCTTGTTCTGGAGCACAGGCTCAGTAGCTGTGGCTCACGGGCTTGCTTAGTTGCCCTGCTGCATGGGGGATCCTCCCAGAGCAGGGACTGAATCCGTGTCTCCAGCATTGGCTTAACCACTGGACCATTGGGGAAGTTCCCTGTTCTGTGTATCTTCTGAATGTACTTTCTCGCTCTCACATCTCTGATTTCTATGAACTTCTTGCACGTACTCCCTATGGTGTAATTTGCAAATGGCTTGGTCTTGTGGTGTGCATCATTTGTCAGAACAAACAAATAAGCTCGGTAACAGTGATTTTAGGAATAAAATATCAAACAAAGAATCCCTCCAGTTTAATGACTTCACTACCTCACATGGATCTGAAGTTTTGCTTCTCAGCTTTCTCCAAGCTCTCCAGAGAAGAAATGGATGAAGTCATAGGAATATAGCCAGAAAATAGATCTTAACAGTTTTCTCCTGAGATACGCTATATGGCAAGTCCTTCTGGAATTTCTAGATGGGAAGAAATAGGCACAGTGAGAACAGCTTTTCTGAGAGTCTTTCAACACATTGATTCCCAGATGGGTTCAGTGCAAGAGTGAAAATTATTTTTTTAAGGAGCATAGAAATTTCAACAAAGGTTTGGGTTGAATTTAAAGTAGAGACTTCAGCTACTACCTCACCTAGGGAGTTGATGAGGGTTCTACATTTCAGTCACAAGCTCTTACGTGGCTTATGGTTTATAGCAGAAGGGGCACCGAACTAGAAGTCCTCTACCTCCATTCTACAAACTAGAAGTCTAGCGTTCTTTTTTTTTTTTTTTTTAACTTTACAATATTGTATTAGTTTTGCCAAATATCGAAATGAATCCACCACAGGTATACCCGTGTTCCCCATCCTGAACCCTCCTCCCTCCTCCCTCCCCATACCCTCCCTCTGGGTCGTCCCAGTGCACCAGCCCCAAGCATCCAGTATCGTGCATCGAACCTGGACTGGCGACTCGTTTCATACATGATATTATACATGTTTCAATGCCATTCTCCCAAATCTCCCCACCCTCTCCCTCTCCCACAGAGTCCATAAGATTGATCTATACATCAGTGTCTCTTTTGCTGTCTCGTACACAGGGTTATTGTTACTATCTTTCTAAATTCCATATATATGCGTTAGTATACTGTATTGGTGTTTTTCTTTCTGGCTTACTTCACTCTGTATAATAGGTTCCAGTTTCATCCACCTCATTAGAACTGATTCAAATGTATTCTTTTTAATGGCTGAGTAATACTCCATTGTATATATGTACCACAGCTTTCTTATCCATTCCTCTGCTGATGGGCATCTAGGTTGCTTCCATGTCCTGGCTATTATAAACAGTGCTGCGATGAACATTGGGGTACATGTGTCTCTTTCCCTTCTGGTTTCCTCAGTGTGTATGCCCAGCAGTGGGATTGCTGGATCATAAGGCAGTTCTATTTCCAGTTTTTTAAGGAATCTCCACACAAGTCTAGCATTCTAAACCCCTCCTCCATTGCTTAAATATCTGGTTGAATTTGGATAGGTCAACTTTCCTTTCCAGACCACTTTCTTTACATCTAAAACACGAAACTGAACTAAACTGGTGGGATTTTTTTTTTTAATACTTTTTTCTTTGACAGCAGAGGCCCTTTTTAAATATAATATTACACAAAAGCCCAATAATCTAAACTGGATCAAATCTTTCTGGCTAAAGCAAAACTGAGGGGTCCAGAGTTTGACCATCAGTATCTTCCATTCGAGGTCATGACGCTGAAGCCCCCTCAGAAGCCCCCTGAGGCATCTGCACAGGACACCATTGCTCCCCAGGGAGAAGGCTGCGGAAGTCACTGGATTCCGGCTCCCTCAGACCTTTCCCAGCTCTAGCTCCCCATGGGTTTACATGGCAGCAAATGAGGGAGAAAGCTGGACAGCCATGAGGCAGCCCAAAGACCCTGACGATAAACAGTAAAATGACCGAGGAATCGGTGGTCTAGAGTTTCCTTTAAGGTTCAAAACCTAAGGAAAATAAACACCGAAGAGATAGGTGTGGCAGCAAAAACAAGGAAGTGTCAACATTCAGCCTCGCTCTTCCTCCTCCCCTCCCTCCCTCTCTCTCTCCCTTTCTCCCCCCTCTCACCTTCATCATCATTTCTCTCTCTCTCCCACCTTCCCACCCTCACCCTCACCCATCACACTCCACAGAACAAGGCCTAGCGAGGTCCCAGAGGCCAGGGCAGTTGCCTGCAGCCATTCCTCATGGGTTATGGCCCAGGGAAACGATGTATAGGAACTGGGCCAGGTAAGCCAGGCCCCAGAGAGGGGAGCATAGGGAGGCTCTAAACCAGTCACAGAGGGCCAACCAGGAGGGAGTTCCCTGGGGTTTGGGTGCCTTCAGATGTAAACATGCTGGGAAGAGGAGAGGGGCCCAGGGCAATCCAGAGCAGAGAAATCTGGAACCTCCCCCAGCAATTCAGGCCAGCTTCACAGGCAAAGGGATGGCTCTTCAAGTCACCTGGCTTCAAGATGAAACTCTTACATGCAGTTTGATGGGCACGTCCCATTCATCAGAGGGCCGTTTGGCGGTACCTATCAATGCCTACAATCACCATGCCACTGGCGTAGCCATCCTACTACAGGTCTGTCTTACAGAGAGACCTGTCTGGTGTGTGCACAAAGATGTTCCCTGCAGCATATTGCAATCGCAAAAGACTGGAAACTACCTAAATAGTGAGTGATTGGAATAGGATACATACAATTAACTTTGCTCATATAATAGAATACTCTGCACCCATTAGAATGAGTCAACCCTGTAATAATGACAAGGAACGAGCTTTAACATGTAATGTTCAGTGAAAAGAACAAGATACAGATATTGTGCACAATAAGGTAAGTCTTTTGGAAAAAGGATGTGTACATATATGCTCACATATTCACAGAATATTTCTAGAAAAGTATACACAATGTACTCATAATGGTTACTTTAGGGGGGAAAATCCAGACGGGCGATGGAGAGATATCTCTGAGGGGAAAAGGCTTTTTAAAATGCTTTTTCATATACTGATTCAATTTCTTTTTATATTACACATGTATGCATTTAAAAGAAAAGAAAAAAAGAATTGTGTTAGAACAAAATCTGTCAAGCTGATTTCGCTTTCAACAAGCCATTGTACACTTTAGGAGTCCAAAAATTGGCCAACTGTTATCTTTATCAGAAACTGGAATCAAACAGGGTAGTTGGCTGGGTCAGTAAGACCTTTATTGCAAACCAGTTGACGGTGGTGAATGCTGAGAAAAGTGCTGGTCGTGAGAGCAGGAGGCCAGGTTTCCATGTCCTCTCCACCTCAGGCAAGGCACAGGGGCTCTCGGCCCGTTGTGCTTCATTCATAACACAACTGCGTGAGCTGGGCAGTCTCCAGGTTGCTTCCCTCTGCTAAAATGCATTACCCCTGGCACGTTATGGTCCCAAACTTGAGCTATATACTCGGGCTTCCCTGGTGGCTCAGACAGTAAAGAATCCACCTGCAGTGCAGGAGACCCAGGCTCAATCCCTGGGTTGGGAAGATCCCCTGGAGAAGGGAATGGCTACCCACTCCAGTATTCTTGCCTAGAGAATTCCATGGACAGAGGAGCCTGGCAAGCTATAGTCTATGGAGTTGCAAAGAGTCAGACATAACTGAGCAACTAACACTACTTCTAATCCCAGCTCTCCTGACCTATTACTTCTGTGACCTTGGGCAATGTATCCAATCTTGTAAACCTCATTTTCCTTATTTGAAAAATACAGATGCAAATTCTATCTGCCACATAGGGTTTTGTGAGAAATAAATGGAAGACTGCCCTAAAGCATGGAGCACAAGGGCATCTTCTAGCAGATACACTCATCTCCAGAAATTCTCAGCCTTAGTTCCTACCTCATAGGTGACCAACCCATCTAAACTGATTTCCCTGCCCTGGTTACTATTCATCATATCAGGTTGTTTCATTCCTTTATAGCATGAATCACAATTTGTAATTATCTTGAATATTAATTTGTTTATTATCCATCTCACCCCAACTAGAATGTAAGCTCCATGAGGTTAATGATTTAATTTTTCATGCTTACCACTCTAGCCTCTAGCACAGAGGCTGCTCATATAAATTCCTTGAGTGAATAAATGAATAAAGGAGTCCTAGATGCTAGTTGCTTTTGAACCTTACAACAGCACTTTGCCAGGAAAGACTAATGAGCTCTTTCTCAAATTGGTTGTGAGAATTGCTAACATTATAGAGGCTCAGAGCAGTTCAATAATGTGCCCAGAGTTACCTGGCTAATAAGTAGCAGAGCCAAGCCCAGAATCTATCCCTTTGTTGACTCCAAACGGTGTTCTCTCAACCACTGGACTATTCTAGGGCAAAGAACTCCCTTGCCTGGCATTACATACAAACAACTATTGCCTGGGTCCTGACGACATGCCTACAACAGCGCTCGTGTCCAATCTTTCAATTTGGCATTGCCTGAAACACCACTAATGGGAAATCCTATAACGAATCACACTAATCTAGACAATAGCACATTTGTCCCCTGCTGTCCCCTCTTGCTGACCCTTTAAGGTGTTTGCTGGAGGCAGAAAACAAGATATTCTTGTGTCATGCAACAACACTTTGAAATCTCCTTTGAAGTTTAGAATCATTCACAATCACCAAATAGCAAAGTGGCTAATTGTCATTTGAATATCAGCAAAGTCATGAGAACTAATCACTTGGAAAGTCTTATTACAACTGCAAAAGGAGACAGAAGCAACTGAGAAGAAAGACAAATCCTAGAGGCTGATTCATGGCTCACTCTATCATCATTTTTGAAGTCATTTCAAGTTTACGAGTGTTGTTTGCCTGAATACTGTTGTTGTTATTGAGCTAATGAGCATTTGTAAAGTTTCTGGCTAAAAAGCCCACAAAGTTATTTTTAAAACTGTGAATAATTCCTTTGTTTTTAGATATAGGTTCTACCCCTGACAAGCAGGAAAAACCTTTTAGACACAAAGCTTGGGAAGGAGAGAGATATAAACAGTATCTTGGCTAGGGTACCAGTCATAGGTAGCACTGGCCTCGGAGGAGCAAAACCGCAGAATGAGCAAGCTGTTGCTGATTAACCCATGACATGCATGTTCTGAGGAAGATGCTTTTGAAATCTAGATTGAAAAACATTCAGCAGGAAAAAGTTTTGTTCTTGTCTACAGTGGAATGGGAAGATTCCATTTGCACTCAAAACCCAAGCAGGGCTCTGTTACAACCTAGAGGGGTGGGAAGGGGGAAGGGGTGGATGTGGGAGGGAGGTTCAAGAGGGCGGGGACATATGTTTAAAAAAAAGAAAACAAAACAAGCAGTATATTCAGTCACCTGCAAAAAATTCTGTTCCATTCTCCCAGTAGACAAGTTAAGAATTGTGACTTTGTCTTTACAAGTCAATACATACAAAATCTGTCATTCATTCCGTCTTCCAAGAAGTCAGTTGGATATGCCATTTAAAAACACAGCTCAGTGGGATGTTATTTTGGACACATGTAAATATGGTCACAAGTTTGACCTATCTGTACAAATCTTATAGAATCAAATCCCTAAATTCACTGACATATCAGTTAAATAGGGCTTTCAGTGACAGAGATCTTTAATAGTTAAAGAATATGGCAAATTGGCAGCTCCAATATACTAGAACAGGGTTTCTAAAAATGTGGCCAATGAATTATGTTTATCACAATTATCTGAGAAGCTTCCGAAAGGACAGATTTCTAAGCCCCACCTTAGTCCTCGAATTTTCATGGATAGTGTCCATTACCTTACAAAAAGGAACAAACAAAAAACCCTTCTTGGGTGAATATTTTACATTCTAAAATTTGAAAAGCACTCCGTTACAGAAATGAGGACATCTGCTCAGGCCGAGCAACCTGGACTTCTCACATCTACATGATGTGGAGCAGGATACAGACAATTAGTAACAACCAACACCCACTGTGGCGAAAGCAAAATAGGAGACATTTCTGTAGAATAATGAAAACCAGAGCTTATCGTCATTCCATCTCACCTTTTCCTCTTTTTCCTTCAGTAAAGCAGAACGGGACTTTTTCAGGCACAGAAAATCTCATTTCTTATCACTGTAAAGAAATAAGTGGTCATGTCATGTACACACAAAATAAACAGGAGGAAAAACAAGCTTGGAAACAAAAATGATGAATCAAGTTCTGGACACTGATTCATGAAACAATTATGAATTAAGTACCATCTCCTATTTGTAGGATCATCCAAGTGGAGTTTGCCTATGGGCAGCTGGCTTCTCTGATCTCATACTCAAGGAGAGGTCTAGAGTCAACACACAAGTGACACCAGAAGACTTGAGTGTAAAGTGTGTAGAGTGGCCAACGAGTAACAAGCATAGGATCTTTGGGAGCATCCAAAAGAAGATTCCTCAGAGTAGAGTGATGGATAACAACGATCCAGAAGGAACAAGAAGAGCTGACAGAGTGATATGGGAACCAACGAAAACACATCCAAAAGAGGAAAAAAAAAAGGAATGATCACAGTGTCAAACAAGAAAGAGAAATCATATAAGTACAAGAAGTACCTACTGAGTTTGATAAGTGGATCACCGGTGATCTCTGTAAGAGATGCTTTCATAGATGACTGTGTGGTGGGAGGTCAGATTGCAGAGAACTGAGGAGCAGTCAGAAGAGGAAGTCAACAGAGCATGTGGGGATACTCTTTGGAAAGAGTTGACTGGGAAGGAAGAAGGGGCAGCATTCAGAGAGGGATGTTCAAGAAGAGACAGGTACTTATTTAGGTACCAAGCAAAAGAATCAGTGGAGAAAGAAAGAATAAGAATACAGAATGGTGTGAGGATAATGTATGGAGAAGCTCCCTGGGGAAGGAAAAAGTGTGATTTAAGGCACTGAGGAGAGAATTACCTTTAAACGGGAGATGAACATTTTACTTGGCTACTAGAGTGAAGGACAGAGGAAAGTCAGATGCAGATGAGTTTGCGAGTGAGGAGCGAAGGAAAGAGATGAGTAAAGTCACAACTAATGACCTCAGTGTCTCCTACAAGACAGAAAGAAAGGGTATCTCTTTACAGAAGTTAGTGGGATTAGAATAGACAGTTGAGAAGGTCAGAGGACTTGGAACAGTTATTACAGGACATGGGAAAGAGAGCTGACAATGGGCAGGAGAAAGGAATAATGAGCTAAGGCTCAGTTAAGGTCAGACCATCAACTATTACTGAGATCAAGTGCAAGGCTATGCAGTTTCCTCCAGCAGCACTCAGAGTCCAGGTAATGGAAGTAGAGAAGGCTCTGACAGTGGATGCCTCCAGAGGTGAAGGTCATCAGAGTCAAGGAGGCTAAAGAATTTTAGGTGGAAATGTTAGATGGAAATTGAAGTCAATCAAGAAATGGAATGAAAAATAAACCTATAAGCTAGGTTCCAAAACCCTCATAAATGTTGAGTAAGCCAATATTTATGTCAAGGATCGGGGGAAGTGGCAGAGCCAGACCACATAAATTTCAAAGGAAAAGAGACTTTTGCATGAGGATCCAAGAGAAATGGTTTAGTGGGACATGAAGAAATACAAACGCCTCCCTTGGCCCAGGGATGTGTGGAATATGAAAGAATTCCTTCCCTCCAAAGGGCCATAGAGGAAGCAGGTTCTAAGGAAGAATACATTTCAGTTAAAGCCAGGGGTGAAGAGAAGGTTTTGCAAAAAGTCTAAGCTATAGAAGAGCTAATTTAAAATAAAATGAGATTCACAGGGTGCAGTAGAAGGTAAGGTGGGTATAAACAACAGGGAGGGCCAGTGAGCACGGCGTCCCTGGCAGTGGGTGATGGCACAGGGTGGGTGGGTGGGCTTGGAAAGGATGTTTTTGTCCCCACTCCCTTCAGTTCCAGCCGACTTTTAACTCTAAGGTGTTCCCCTTTCCTTTTAGCATCCCCCAGCCATTTCCCCTTTGACAGGACTGACCGTGGCTTCCTAGCTTAGAGGCCTTTTTTTCCTATACATTCCTGGCACTTCCAGGAACAGACCTAGCCCCACCTTAGTTCACCAGGGTGTCCTGTTTCTAACAGTCTCAGGCCCTGAGTCCTGTTCTTTGTCCTCATCCTTCCTTGACTAACCTTACATAATGATCTAAGCTCCACACTTTATTTATCTCAGTCCTCCCCTCTGGATTGAGATCCCTACCCTGATCAAATGTCCCTGGAGCATGACACCACGGTCAACTGCTTCAGCTGGCTTTCCCAAATCCGTAAGATTCTTTACAGGATCCCAAAGGCCCACAGATGGTGCCCTTCCTGAGACCCACTGAGGCATAGCTCACTGCCCCACACCCAAACCTCTCCAAGGATTTTCCCTCCCCCTCCTTCATTCAATTTTCTGGCATCACTAAGGCAGTGATGTCAATGCTATGCCAATTGTGATCTTGAGGGAGCAAAGGTAAACCACTCTGATATGATCACTCAGCTACTGGAGGCAAATGAAACTCAAGGCACATGGCCAAACCATTTAACTGTGTGATTGTCACCTAGATACAGTCAGAAACATTCAGTAGGCTTGCAGAAGGCAAATTTCCAAGTCCTCAGATAAGGTATCAGCATGATCACATTGTCTGAGACTCTTGATAGAGAAGAGGATTAGGAGACATCTGAAAAATTAAATTCCAACAAGACCATTGCAAATGCATGACAAGGCATAAACACACAATTCATGAAAGAAAAAAAGTATAATAGTCGTAAACATGAAAAATGTTCAGTTTCATTAGCAATCAAAGGAATGCAAATCGTAACAATAATACTCCATTTTTTACCTAGACAATTAGCAGACGTTTTTTAAATTGCTGTGTTTATAAGAATGGAGGGAATCCAGCAAAAAAGAGAATACAAGGAATCCAACAATGATGCTCTTAAACACTGCTCAAGAAAGTGCATTAGCATCTCCTTTTTGGAAAGCACATTAGCCAGAGGAATCAAAAGCTTTAAAATATTTTTGTAATCATTTACAATAATGGCTTTGGAAAAATAAATGACATGGAGAAAGGAACGTAATACACTGATAGATGAAAAAGTTTGCAAAATGTCATGTGTGGTATGACCCCAGTTTTATAACTATAGGTGTATTGTGTACATACATACACTCACACACATATACACATATAATGTTTGTGTAGATATGCATGGGGAAACGACTGGGAAGATATCAAAGTGTTAATATAAATTGTCTCTGTGTGGTGGAGTTATGGCCATTTTTCCTTACTGATGATTCTCTACTTTCATGCTTTCTACAATGTAACCGTAACAGTTGTGTTTTCAGTTTAAAAGTTGAGTCTTTAAAAAAACATAGCAAGAAAAGGAAGTTCATAGCCCAAGGGGTGGGGGAGGGGGAGAAAAGTTACCTACTAAGGACAACAAAGACGCAAAGGGAACTTGCAATTTACTCATAGCTATAAAAATAATTCAAAAGATGAAGACATACGCAGAGACGAATGAATATGAAAGGCTAGTACAGAGGTTAAGACACAGGTCACAAAGTAGAAGCACAAAATGAGCTGAGGTTGGCCAAGTATGAAAGACAATGAAATATATTTTCCTTATATCTAGGTTGAGAAGGACAAGGAAGTAAAAATGCTATTTGGAGCAAATGGAGTAAAACTAATAAAACTTGTTTTCTCAGTGCATGCAAACATAGAAGTAATAATAAGATAATAATAATGGACACAAAACACTATCTTTCTGGCTTCAGTTCCACCTATCCTGTAGGACTTCTAACATACACACACACACACACAAAATTCTTTTCCTATGGCTTTTGGAACACTTAAGGGGAAACAGAGATAATACCAAGTCATCCAGCTTTCATCGCTGTAATTGACATTTTTTCCTGTCCTCTTCTGATTCTCTGTGGAGAATTCTCAAGTCATGTTCACACCAAGGGTAGCAACAAATGCTTGTGCTCCAACAGCCACCACCCCTGTCTTGTCAACATCTCTACTGCCAACAGCACCTCTGCTCACAGCTTGCACTCTCTGCTGCTAAGTCGCTTTAGTCGTGTCAGACTGCGCAACCCCATAGATGGCAGCCTACCAGGCTCTTCGGTCCCTGGGATTCTCCAGGCAAGAATACTGGAGTGGGTTGCCATTTCCTGCTCCAGTGCATGCAGGCATGCTAAGTCGCTTCAGTCGTGTCCGACTCTGTGTGACCCTGTGGACAGCAGCCCACCAGACTCCTCTGTCCACGGGATTCTCTAGCCAAGAATACTGGAGTGGGTTGCCATTTCCTTCTCCTTGCACCAAGTCCCCCAAAAGCTACTAAGAAATGGTCTTTTCAGCTTTCCTTGCTTTTGTAACAGCCTCCTCACCCTGGACCTGAGTTCTTGAGGACTGGGCCAGGGGCTGATGGTAGTGACCTGTGCCAGACTGTGCTCAGAATGGCCCCTCTTTTCGAAAGCTGGTCCATTCTCCTTGGACCAACTTCTTGGCCTCCACTCTCATTACCCTCTGTTATTGCTGGTACTTCTATCTCTGGAGGATCCTCAGATCTTTGAGTAAAGAAGCACTGTCAAGCTGATTCCATGATACTTTGGGCACATAAGCTCACATCTAACTTCTGGGATGACTGCTCCTTAGGCTAAAGTTGAGATTCTTGCTAGGCTGGTGGAGGACAATTAGAAACCAAGACTCTTTAGCTCCAATTTTATTCCAGCCTCTTTGTCAAAAAAAGATCTTCTGGAAATGGGAAGATAAATTAATTCACGGGGAATTAACAACCCAAGGTAGATGAAGAGCTCATGAGATAAAATTTTGGTATTCAGAAGCAGGTATATACTCTGATTCTGACTCATCACACACTTCCTTTGTGAAAATCTACACATGACATGGTTCAGTCATGGTCAGAAATCAGTGAGGAACCACAGAGAAGTACAGAAGAGGCTCTAGAGACAGCCAGTCCCATTTTTAAGTATGGACAATAAAGAGAATTCACAAATGAGAGAATGATAAATTTGATCACCAGATGGGCAATATTTTTTTTAAGGAGAAGTGAAGTTGCTCGGTCGTCTCTGACTCTTTGCAACCCAATGGATTGTAGCCTACCAGGCTCTTCTGTCCATGGGATTCTCCAGGCAAGAGTACTCGAGTGGGTTGCTATTTCCTTCTCCAGGGGATCTTCCCAACCCAGGAATCAAACCTGGGCCTCGCATATAGCAGGCAGATGCTTCATCATCTGAGCCAGCAGGGAAGCCCAAATGTTTGCCAGAGTTGGGGAATAGATGATAGTGAAAGTCACTCAGTCACATCTGACTCTTTGCGATTCCATGAAATTATCCAGACCAGAATACTGGAGTGGGTAGCCTTTCCCTTCTCCAGGGGATCTTCTGAACAAGTGATCAAACCCAGTCTCCCACATTACAGGCTGATTCTTTACCAACTGAGCTATCAGGGAAGCCACAGAAGTTGCTCAGTCGTGTGCAACTGTTTGTAATCCCATGGACTGTAGCTTACTAGGCTCCTCCATCCATGGAACTTTCCAGGCAAGAGTACTGGAGTGGCTTGCCATTTCCTTCTCAAGGGGAACTTCCCAACCTGGGAATCGAACCTGGGTCTCCCACATGGCAGGCAGACACTTTACCCACTGAGCCACCAGGGCTACTACATTTTTTAAATGTAGTAGCTATTCATCTCTACCTACAGACTCAAGCAATTTAACTTTTTAAAATTTTCTGTAACAATATACTTTCTCAGTCCAAGTCCTCACTTCCAAGCTAATGGAAAAATTTAACCTGAGTGCTTCCTAGAATGATCCACATTACTGGGTTCTATATGGAGCCAGGATATGAGACCAGCAGAGGAGGGCATAGGGGTGCCAGTAGGCAGTCTGCTCCTCTGAGTTCCTCTGAGACATCCATGTCCTTATCCTTGTGGTCATTTTTAGTCCAAAAGTGTTCATCTCTCATGAGAAAACAAATCCAAAAAAAGTGATCACTGATAACTAATTCTGCTATACCAGTTTCATTTTTTTAATAGCATTATGATCGTGGTATCTCCAATGCCCCAGGATTTCAGTAGAAGAGTTAAAAAGGCTTTGATGATGTTTTTAACAAAATGGATAAATGTGACTGGATGCCAGCCTGGGTCAACGTATTCATAACCAAGCTAATCATGATGAGAGATGAGAGGCAGTCTAATGCAGTTGCTAACAGCACAGATTGTGAAGCATGACTGCCTGAGTTCACATCCCATCTACTTTACTACTATAGATGTGCCCAATGAAAAGCACTTAAATTTTCTCCACTTCAAGTTCTCATCTATGAAGATGGGGATGATAATGATTCTAACTTTGTGACGGGCACTATTAATTTTCATCAAATGCCTAATGCTCTGCTTATTTATCAACCCTCATGCAGCTACATGAGGTCACGGGACTAATAAGGCTAATGGGATGTGAGTGGAAGAGATGGGATCAATTTCCCATCGTGGGCCTCAAAAATATCCACCAGGCTCCTCCATCTCCATCTCCTTGTCCTTCTTCTTCTCCTTCTCTCTTTCTTTATCCCCACTCTCGTCACCTTTCAAGGGAGTCTTGGAGGTCACATGTTCCAAATGGCCCAGTAAAAAGACAAAAGCAGCCCAGATTCCTAAGTCACCACTTAAAGAGCTACTCCTGAAGAGTCACCTGGGCCAAATGGGATTTTGATGTGAAAGAGAAATAAACTTTCATTGTGTTAAGACACTGAGATTTTGAGGTTCATCTACTGAGACAGCTAGAGCTAATTATACTGCCAAATAGGATAATAAACCACCCACGATGGCGCCTGCCAGGTAAAGTGCCTCAATAAATACAAGGAATATTTGTCATCATCATTATCATCAGTACTGGAAGTACATCGTAGGCATCAGCATATTTGAGATTAAGTCCCAACAAGACAATACATCTCAGAATCTCATCTGATAGACATAAAAATCGTAGCTTCACAAAGTTGTGGAAATTAACACAGAGATCTGAAAACATTTTGGAACTGATACACAAATATTAGTTTTCAGTTCAGTTCAGTTCAGTCGCTCAGTCATGTCCAACTTTGCGACCCCATGATCTGCAGCATGCCAGGCCTCCCTGGCATCCATCACCAACTCCCAGGGTTCACTCAAACTCATGTCCATCAAGTCGGTGATGCCACCCAGCCATCTCATCCTCTGTCGTCCCCTTCTCCTCCTGCCCCCAATCCCTCCCAGCATCAGTCTTTTCCAATGAGTCAACTCTTCGCTTGAGGCGGCCAAAGTATTGGCGTTTCAGCCTCAGCATCAGTCCTTTCAATGAACACCCAGGACTGGTCTCCTTCAGAATGGACTGGTTGGATCTCCTTGCAGTCCAAGGGACTCTCAAGAGTCTTCTCCAACACCACATTTCAAAAGCATCAATTCTTCAGCACTCAGCTTTCTTCACAGTCCAACTCTCACATCCATACATGACCACTGGAAAAACCATAGCCTTGACTAGACGGACCTTTGTTGGCAAAGTAATGTCTCTGCTTTTCAATATGCTGTCTAGGTTGGTCATAACTCTCCTTCCAAGGAGTAAGCGTCTTTTAATTTCATGGCTGCAATCACCATCTGCAGTGGTTTTGGAGCCCCCCAAAAATAAAGTCTGACATTGTTTCTACTATTTCCCCATCTATTTCCCATGAAATGATGGGACCAGATTATTTAATTACATCTAATTATTCATGCCACTCATTGCCATACTTCTAGAACACCCAAGGAAGGAGTATGCACCCTTGTCCCACTGATGTTGGGCTTGATCACATGACTAGCTGTGAAGATATGTAGCACATCCACATTAAAGCAGAAGCTTTAAGAACCATTGTGTGTAGATTAGCAATATCTCTTTGTCTCTCTTTGACATGAAAAAAGGATATCACAGACTAGGATTTCTCCTTCTTCCTGGCCTTGCAAGAAGACAAAGGGAACAGAGCCATAGCTGAACAACACTCAGCATAAACTGTGAGTGAGGAATAACTCTGGTTACTGGAAGCCACTAGGATTTGGAGACTGTTTATTACTGTAACATAAACTAAGGTTTAGCTAAACTGTATATTAACCAAAGGGTATTGACTAATCGAGTAATATCAGTACAGACAAAGGTGTCCAGTTCTCCTTCCTTAACACTTTTATAAATAACTTTCATTTTAATCAGGGATTTAAAAGAGGAAATTGCACTTAAGTGTACATATAACAAGATCATGAGGTTAATTGCCAACAGTTTGCAGGACAGAATCAAGATCTAGAAAGAGATAGAAACTGGAACAATGGGCTGGGTCTAGCAAGATATCATCTAATTAGAAGAAATGTAAGATCTTCCACACAACTGCAGAATAAGGAAGATGGTTGTTCTCATGAAAATAATATGAAGTTTTACTTGATAGCCAACGCAATATGAGGCAAGAATATAAAGTGGTCACCAAAAGAAATCAGATGTCAGGCTGTCTTCATAGAAATGTGATGCCCCAAATTGTTGAGTTTCAAGTATCTTCACAAGTGTAATCACTTTAATTTATTGCATTCCCTCTTAAACTGTAGAACCTAAACTGAAAAGACTTAGGTTTGGTTTAACTCCAAAAAGACAGTGACTAAGTTGTATCTGTCACATGTAAATCTTGTAGGAGGGGAGAGTTGGGAAATTTAAGGGAGGAAGCAGAGGAAAAATAGGAGGCCAACACCACAGGGGAGTTCAAATATTTGAATTTAAATATTTGAAAGCCTGTCCTTTGGAAGAGGCATTAGAATTATTCCACATGACCCTGAAGTACAAAGCAAAGGCATAGATTGTATCCTAGAAAATGATTTCCAACAAATAGACCTCCCCCAAAATTGAATGAGATGTTTAGGATTTGTTAGGATATTCATGCATCAGTACAAATAAGGAAAGGTCTCAAGGATGGCAAAGTTCTCTTACAAATGAAAAGAATCAAAACCAATTTATACAGAGCAGGATAAGATTAGGCCAGTGGAATACCTTGGGGAGGCTATTAATAATTCACAATCTGCAGTTGATGTTGGAAAATGAATTTCACTTACCAAGGAGAAGTGCAAAAATGGTATTATTGAAGCTGATTCTACTCCCACTGAAGGGGGATCCATCCTCCCCCCCCCCACCCCCCAGCCAGAAGAGCCAATGTGCAGTTAGATTTAGAAATGGGCTGATCTGGTACAGGTAGACTTTCTTTCTCTTGTCAGCAAAAGAAAGACACAACTTTTGCAAACTCTCTGTTTTAAATCAGCCATTTCCATTTTTATTTCTTTAAAACAGAGGGGGGTGAATGGTTACAGGGACACAACCAGTCCCAACTGGTGAAAGAAAGGCAAGCAGCCAATGTAAATATTATAGCATAAGCTGAACCAGAGAAATGAGAAGAAAAGATCAGTTCCTCCAAAAAGTTTCTCTCAAAATAGAAGGCCGTGCCAAGGAAAGCCACAGATGCAACACCACAAGCCCAGGGAGAGTTTTAATCAGGAAAAGCTGGCCTCAGGCACGCACGCGCGTGCAGCTTCCCACCGGCCTTTCTGTGTGCCATTTTCTGAAAGTTAGGAGACAGGGGTTTCATTCATGGCCAGATGAAAAAGTAATACACATTTTAAATGGCAGCCCTGGGAGGATTCACATTTCTACAGCTTTCTTCCGCTTCCTCTCATAAATCTCATTCTGTCTACTCTCCTGGGGCCATCTTGTTTGATCTTATGGTTTCAACTACTGTCTTTAGGCTGACCACCACCCCTAAATCTAAATCTGCAGATTGGACCTATCAGAGAAAATAAGACCCTTCTATCCTCCCCCCTTGGAGATGTGTCTCCCTTTTGGATCTCCCACTGACACCTCAAACTTAAAATATCCCAAACTCCCACATTTATTCCCACTGCATCCCCATCTCAAGCAATGATGGAGACCCACATCAGGAAGTTGGAAGTTATAGTTCCTATTAACCCTTTCCGCTCGTACTCTGCCTTCCCCATCTCCCACTTCTCCGTTGCCACCCAAGTCCTGTTAATTACATCTCCCAAGCACTTCTCCCCATCCCAACTAATACTACCTTAGTCCAGCCACCATCATCTCTGGCTACTGCAATATCCTCCCAACTGAGTTTCCTGATTTTAATCTTATCACCCTCTAATCTATTTTCCACACAGCGTTCAAAATACTCTTTCTAAAAATGAAAACCTGGACATATCACTCTTGTATTTCAAACCCTTCAAATATTGCCTTTTGCCATCAGAATGACATTCAAAATTGCTAATACAGAATATAAGGCCCTTGAATTCTGGTCCACGACTTCTCCCTAACCTCTCTCTAGACATTCTTCTCCTTATCCTCTCCCCCATCACATACCCTTTTATATTCAAAAAGTTGCATCACAAATTGCTGAATTTATATGCCTCCTTTTTTGTCTCTGTATGTTCATTTCCTTTCATCTGGAGAGTCCTAACTCTTTGCTGCCATTTCTAACTATGACTTCTTACTCAAGCTTCAGGACCACTCGAAAGCCTAGAAGACCTTGTATGTGCCCTCACGATACGCCCTCTTCCTTCTGCCCTCTGTCTCCATACACTGCAATAGTTTCCTGCATCCATCAACTAACGGCCTGTGCTGGCCAGGGGCTGTGCTCTGCCACCTGTCAGGGAGTCATCACCCAGGAGTGATCCTCATCCAGCGAGGGTTAGGAGTATCTGGATAACTAACTAGCTCACCCCATGGTAGAACAGCTCTAAAATATAGCTCATATTTTTGTGAGCACGCATAAAATTTTAGTAAAAACCTGCTCAAGTTTTTTGTCTGTTTTTGCTTAATAAATGTAAGCATACATTAGCCCACTAAGACTAACTTAATAAAATCCAGAAAGAAGTAAAGCTCACAGTAAGAAAAAAAATTCAATTTCTGTTGACATTATACACTTATAAATTTAAAAAAGAACTTTTCTAAATACTATGGAGTCAAAATGGGGAAACATAATGGCTATTTTAAAAATAATAAGTGAGAATACTAAATACCAAAAATTATTGTACTCAAAGTTAGGCTCAAAGGAAAATCCATAGCCTTAAGTATAATACTAATTTTAAAAGCTTAAAAATATATGAATTAGCATTTAGCTGAGTAATTTTTTTTAATTCTAATGCTATCACTACCTAAAAAAATGCTTAAAAATGAAGGTTAAGAGTAGAAATTAATGAATCAAAAAAGAGAAGGTCAATAAAATTTTAAAATTCAGAATCTGGTTCTTAAAGAGGACAATAAAATAGATATTTTCTTTAAAAAAATCACAAAGAGGAAAGTCTTAATACTGTATGTAGATCATTTTAAAAAAATGAGAATTCTACAGAAGTATTTTATTGAAATTTGTGGTTGGTTTAATGGTTTCCAGACTTCTGTGTCTTCTACAACATGACAATTTTGGTGAAGCTGCGAAAACTACAATGTCATTTCACATGTGCTTAAAAAATAAGAAGAAATAAAACTTATTTTTTAAAAGGCTATAACCCATATCAGATTTTTATTTTGATAAAAATTTGTCTATATTTAGTAAATATCCCCAAAGGCCTATGTCTCAAAGCCCGGAGGTTTACACCTGTAAATCATGGACTGCCTGTGATAAGGGTACAAATGCCAGTGAAGATTTAACTATGCTAGAATTTTTATGACAGTTGTGGTAATTTTGTTATGAAGTAGGCTAGGTTTTTAGTGGCTAACCTCTAAACCTGTTTTCCTCATAGTCCATCATTCTGCAGAATGAGAGATTTTTTTCAGGAACGCACATATTGCATTAATCAAAAATACATATAAGAATTTAGTAGATAATAAAGGAATTATATAAACCAACAGAAAAAGGTATGGACTGTAAATAATAATAATAATAACAATGCTAAAAGTAGCTAGCACGTTTTTGTAGAAAAGCAAGTTAAATACTTACTTTAGATCAAAGAAATTTCTTCAAATTTAAGTACAAAAATTAAAATACAATAAAATTTTTAATTAGATAAATATTTAATGCTGGATTAGGGGTGGAATTTCTAAACGCAGAAGCAATGAAAGAAGTCACAAAAGAAAAAAATTCAGACACTCAATCAAACAAAATTTGTAAATTTTTGTTGATCAGAAAAAGTTTAAGTAATAACAGCAAGAACCCTGAGAAAAATTTGCAGTGTTGATATCTTTTATTAACTCAAAAATAAGCGAGAACAAAAACTCTACCCCCCAAAAAAATTTTTTAAGTAGACTTATCAGGATGAAAAAAAAAAACGGTTGTATAACAGCAAGAGGAGGGATGCTTTTAAGGAACAAGAAATTAATATGTACTAACACATTTGAGAATCATAACGGAGTAGACCTTTTCCAAAGAAACATTATCTCAAGAAAAAGTAGGAAACTTGAACAGACTAATATTCATGGGATACATTTTTCTAAACATGCATGTTGAATGGTTTCATTTCTGAGTTCATTAGTAAGTTCTCTAGAACTATCAAGAAATAGATACAAACTTTTCCAGAGGATATGAACAAATGTGGAAAGAGGTCTCGGTACCAGCTAACGGATACCAAAACCTGGCCAATGAGTCTCAAGGATCTTGTTTCTAAGGGACTCTCCCCAGTGACGGAGCACACTGTGGTCACACGCATGTGTTTGGTTCCCAGGCATCCTTGGGCTCTGATGGATGCACGTGCCAGGGAGCCTGGTGCTTGACTTTCTACCAAGCCCTCTCTCGCCAACAGAAAGTAACAGTCAGGCTCACATACTAAGGCTGAATAACATTCTCAAAACAACTTTGGAAGAAAAGGCTGGTATATGGAAGGGAACACAAAAGCCCCCTGCTCTTGCACGAAAGCCTTCTATTGAAAAGTTGTGTATACACAAATGAATTTATCTACAAAACAGAAATAGACTTACAGACAGAGAACAGACTTGTGGTTGCCGAAGGGGACGGGGGGGAGAAGGAAGGATTGTCAGTTTGGGGTCAGCAGATGCAATCTACTTGACATAGGATGGATAAACAAGAAGGTCTTACTATGTACCACAGGAATATGTATTTGATGTCCTGTGATAATAAACCATAATGGAAAAAGAGTACATGTATGTATAACTGAATCCCTTTGCTACACAGCAGAAATTAATACAATGTTATAAATCAACTATACTTCAACAGAAGAATTTTTTATAAGTTGTCTGCAGAAATTTCACTCCTAGGTATACACTTAGAGAAATGCAAACCTATGTTTACCACGAAACATGGACAACAATGTTCAGAGCAACACTTCTTGTACTTGCCGAAAACTGTGTCCAAAAACTTCATGTGTCCATCTCTAGCAGATGGAGCCACAGTGAGATAAGTGAAGCACTCACCTCAGGAGCAAAGTTTAAAGGGTGCCCAAAAACTGGTACTCATGGTAAATAATATTTTAGTGCAATGTTTTTTTTTTTTAATTAAAAGTAATGCAAAAACTCCATGATGAACAAAATACCAAATTTTAAATAAAAGCAGAATCAGTATTAGTGATCAGGAAAAATCAGCCTGAGTTTTCCTCAGGCACCAATATGCCTCGGCACAGAATTGACAGCAGAATGGACAAATAAATTCTGGAACGCTATACAGCAATAAGAATAAATGAAGTACAACTACAACAATAACCCAGATGAATCTCACAGGTACAATGTTAAGTAAAGCAGGCCAGACACTAAAGTATATACACTGTTGACTCAAAAACAGACAAAGTTCTTATTGAGAAGTAGGTGAAACTAATCTAGGATATTAAAAATCAGGATATTGGTTTCCCTTGGAAGAGGGCCTGCAAGAGCGGGAAGGTTCTGAAACTATAGGAATATTTTACTTCTTGATCTGTGTTTTCCATGGATTTTAAACTTTAGGAGAATCCATCAACCTGCTGACTTATGATGTGTACTTTATATATGTGCTAAATTTACTTTAAAAATTTCTTCAGAGTTGTCTTACTCTGGGCCTATAAATTATCACACTAAATAAATCAGACAAAGACAAATCATATGATATCACTTATTTGCAAAATAGATATCGGATGATTGAACTTATTGGCAAAACAGAGGCAGACTCACAGACATAGGAAACAAATTTATGGTTACCAAAGTGTAAGCAGGGGGAGAGATAAATTAAGAGTTTGAGATTAACATACATATACCACTATATTTGGAATTAATATATCTAACATTAATATATATTAATATATTGAGGATTAATAAAAATATACTAATAGATACATACTATTACAGATAAAATAGATAAACAAAAAGGACCTACTGTGTAGCACAGGACTATAATCAATATTTTGTAACAACCTATAATGGAAAAGAATCTGAAAAATAATATATATACATATATAAGTGTATACAAATGCATACCAATATGTACAACCGAATCACTTTGCTGTTGACTATAAATCAATTATACTTCAATCTTTAAAATGTATGGGGAAAAAAGCATTTAAAAAGTAAACAAAAAAATTGAAAAAGAATTACTTTATTCAGAAGTGAAAATATATGCAAGCGGCTTAAAAGCGAGATGAATCCCCTTGAGGAGGAGAAAGCAAAGCCGTCAGAGCTGTGGGAGGTAGCTTTTAGGACACTACTTTATTTCTGGGCATCTATCCTTGACTAACCTTAAGGCCAAGAGAAGTGAAGTGAATTCTTCATTAGCAAGCATGGCTAGCACCCAAACAACACCATGTGTTCCACCCATTCAGAACATTGGGCTGACAGGAGTTAACCCCCAGTGGGCATGATTCACTGAGTATTAATTACAATTGCTGCTTGCTCAGATTTTTCTGGGGATAGGACAGGACAGGACAGCCCAGATTTCATCCAAATCCCAGAGGAACCTTTCCTCTAGAAACCGGATCCTGCCACATCAGACATGACAAGACTTCCAAGCAGGGACCAAGGCAATTGTCCAGGAGACTGGCCGCCACTGCCCAGCTTTGCCAATACCCCCACGTGGCGGTCAGCATGACCAGCACAAAAGTGACAAGCTTTCTACAGCCTACCGCAGAAGCCGCACATTGTGTGAGAGGCAGAAGCCACCCGAGGCAGGGGAGGGCTGTTTCAAAACATGAATTAGAATCAAACATGGTCAACTGTGCCCTAATTCCTAAACGGGAATGATTCTGTCCTGGCTCCTAATGGTATCCAGCCTCACTGCCAACCCTGCAAAGGCTTTTCAACTGGGAAGAATTGGCTGCTTTCGATTCTAATAGCCCCCGAGTAGGGGAAGGCAGTGAACAAAGAGAACGGTCAGCGGGTCTTTTCCTGCCTTGTTGGTGCATACGTGCTCAGTTGTGTCCGACTGTGCGACCCTATGGACTGTAGCCTGCCAGGCTCTTCTGTCCATGGAATTCTCCAGGCAAGAACACTGGAGCAGGTTGCCATTTCCGTCTCCAGAGGATCTTTCTGATCCAGGGATAGAACCCACGTCTCCTGCATCTCCTGCAGCTAAGGAAATGCGAACAATGCTATCAGCAAGCTCCTTGAAAGGCAAATGATCGCCCAGGCACCCACTTCTTGAATTCAGGCCTAGGGCCTGAGGCCTAGTAGACAGTGGTCACCTTGCTCATTCCTGCTTCCTGCTGCTGCTGCTGCTAAGTCGCTTCAGTCGTGTCCGACTCTGCGCGACCCCATAGACGGCAGCCCACCAGGCTCCCCCATCCCTGGGATTTTCCAGGCAAGAACACTGGAGTGGGTTGCCATTTCCTTCTCCAACGCATGAAAGTGAAAGTGACGTCGCTCAGTCGTGTCTGACTTTTGCGACCCCATGGACTGCAGCCCACCAGGCTCCTCTGTCCATGGTATTTTCCAGGCAAGAGTACTGGAGTGGGGTGCCATCGCCTTCTCCTAAGCAGTTCTAAAAGCAGGTGGGGGCTGCAGCATGGATAGAGTTCAAATATAATACCTTCAAAGATATTCTGCTGAGCCAAATGAGACAGGCACCATAGGACAGATACTATATGATTCCGCTTATATGAGATACCTAGCATAGTTACATTTACAGAGACAGATAACATAATGGAACTTCCCAAGGTCTGGGTTTGGAAGGACAGGGAATTGTTGCTTAATGGGTATGGATTTTTCAGTTTGGGAAGATGAAGAAAGTTCTGTAGATGGATGATATGATGGTTAAACACCAATGTAACAGTACTTAACTTCACTGAACCATGTGCTTAGAAATGGTAACTCTTATGTGTATCTAGTTTATCACATTAAAATAAAAGTTCATCATGTCTTCCCCATCAGTCCTGCCCCTTGGGCCGTGTCCTAACCTGAGTCTACCAGTAAGCTCAGCTCTAGGATTTCCAGAATGTATATTGGGCAATTCAGGTCCTTTTTTTTTTCTCTCTCACTTCCCTTAGCATACTTCCTTGTCATATAAATTCCAATAGAATTATAGCAAAAGACTGCAGTAAAATATTAAAGAAATATTTCAAGAGACAATCCTGCACAAGATGGCAGGAAGAATGAAGGCAGATGCCAATCTTGGATAATACAGCCCAGAGTAGTTTTCTGCAGAATCCCTTATTCCACTACTTCCTTCAGCCTTTTTCTTCACCAGATAATTCTTCTCCAAACTAAGCCCCAGGTCGCCTGCTCAAATCAAAATCCTTTTCTGAGGAAGAAACCCAAAACTCAATTTCATGGAGTTGTAAAGTTTTAATTTGTTAACTCTAGAAAGATATCAGATTTTATCAATGACCGTGGGCTTGGGTGAAATCTCACTGTGGGATTTCATGGAGTAAATAAGAGAGGTGGTAGGGCAGAAGGAGCATGGGGGTCTTCAGATACTTCTGAAGGAGTATTTAATAGCTGTCTACTTCTCATCAATTACAGACAACCTTGAGCTTTCCATCTGCAAAGATTTATCTCTATTAGGGCCCACTCACAGATTCTTGAGCACATGGAAAAAGAGGAAGCCAGGAATTCTGGGAAAATAAATATAATTGCTACTTTTTAAGTACTTGCTATATAAGATATATTATCCTATTTAATCCTTACAGCTATCTTATGAGGCAGAATATTATTATTCACATTTGACAAATATGAAAATAAACACTGAAAGAGAAAGAAATTACCTATTTTTAAATGTCTAATTAAATACAAATAGTCATTTTTTTTATTTTTGTTTTTCCTTTGTTCACATTTCCCTTTCTCTCCATTTACAGCTCCTTCTCTTGAACCCTAAATACCAGCACCCCCAGCACTGCCAGGTATCAGAGTATAGAATACAAAAGCACAGTCTGAGGTCAGAGAGTCCTGTGTTTGAATTCACCATTTACTAGTTGAATAATGTGTGTGTGTGTTTACAACATCAAATCATGTGTCTAAGAAAGCATGTGTGAAAATCAATTCTAAAAACATCCCTCATGTAGCATAAAAAAATGGAAACAGTGACAGACTTTATTTTCTTGGGCTCCAAAATCACTGCGGACAGTGACTGTAGCCATGAAATTAAAAGATGCTTGCTCCTTGGACGGAGAAGGCAATGGTACCCCACTCCAGTACTCCTGCCTGGAAAATCACATGGACGGAGGAGCCTGGTAGGCTGCAGTCCATGGGATCACTAAGAGTCGGACACGACTGAGCGACTTCACTTTCACTTTTCACTTTCATGCATTGGAGAAGGAAATGGCAACCGACTCCAGTGTTCTTGCCTGGAGAATCCCAGGGACGGAGGAGCCTGGTGGGCTGCCGTCTATGGGGTTGCACAGAGTCGGACACAACTGAAGTGACTTAGCAGCAGCAGCAGCTCCTTGGAAGAAAAGCTATGACAAATCTAGACAGTATTTTGAAAAAAGAGGCATAACTTTGCCAACAAAGGTCCATATAGTCAAAGCTATGGTTTTTCCAGTAGTCACGTACAGATGTGAGAGTTGGACAATAAAGAAAGCTGAGCTCCAAAGAACTGATGTTTTCAAACTGTGGTGCTGGAGAAGACTCAAGAATCCCTTGGACTTCGAGGAGATCAAACTGGTCAATCCATAAGAAAATCAACCCTGAATACTCATTAGGAGGACTAATGCTGAAGCTGTAGCTCCAATACTTTGGCCACCTGATAAAAAGAGTCGACTCATTGGGAAAGACCTTGATGCTGGGAAATATGGAAGGCAGGAGGAGAAGGGGGCAACAGAGGATGAGATGGTTGGATGGCATCATCATCTCAATGGACATGAGTTTAAGCAGACTCTGGGAGATAGTGAAGGACAGGGAAGCCTGGTGTGCCTGCAGTCCATGGGGTTGCAAAGAGTTGGACACAACTAAGCGACTGAGCAACAACAACATGTAACATAATTAATGGTCTTTAGAATAAAAATCTTTAAAAGATGTCTGAAAATGTAAATCAGAACTAGGCACTGGGAACACAGTCTATCTGCTTAGCTACGCATCAAAGAAAACATCTTTGCAGCCCAGATTTTATCAGCTCCACACTCAACAACAAATCTTTGTCAAGCACTGCTATGGGAGAGGAGATACAAAATTGAACAAGATTCAGTCCTTATCCTCAGTCTAGCAAGCTCCAATACTTTAGTCACCTGAAGAGAAGAGCCGACTCATTAAAAAAGACCCTGATGCTGGGAAAGATTGAAGGCAGAAGAAGGGGACGACAGAGGATGAGATGGTTGGATGGCATCACCAACTCAATGGACATGAATTTGAGCAAGCTCTGGGGAATCGTGGACGACAAGGAAGCCTGGTGTGCTGCAGTCCATGGGGTCACAAAGAGTCAGATGTGACTTAGTGACTGGACAACAACAAGCAAGGGATACTCACAAGCCAACAAGCAAATGAGCAGCAGGATAAGTTATAATACAAAGATGGACATCATGCAATAGGGCCACAACAAAGAAGGTTCTGGATACGAAGAGGAACACACCAAGGAACAAAAAGCAGGGATGACCCCAGGCAGAAGGGAAGAGCCTGTGCTGGAACACAGTGGGGCTGAGTGAATTCACTCCCTATAGCCGCAAGCTGGACACAGCTGGACACAGGTGTGGGTGAGGCTGGGGCAGGGCTGGTTAGGTAGACCAGGCGGTTTAGAAGGCTTGTCAGTCTCTAAGGAATTCGGGCATCCTGTAGGCAACAGAAGGCCACTGAAGATTTTTAAGGGGCAGTAATGTGATGCAAAGCTCACATCACAAAGGTCCCCTGAGCTGTCCTGTGGGAATGAGGACTCAGAAAAGTGGACACCGGGAGACCCTTGAGAGCTCCTGCAGTTCTTCAAGTGAGGGAGAATTAGGCACTGAATGCAGATTCAAGACACTTTGTCTGGGAGACTGGACAGAATTTGGTGAAGATGGGAGGGTGGTGTGAAAGAAGATAGTATTTAAAATTTTCCCAATATTTTGGACTTATACACAAGTAAGAACTCATTTCCTTCAGGGAGCATTAAGAGCACAGCAGGGATGTACGTGCACAATCTAAAGCCCCACCAGTGCCATCTACAAAGTCAGGCAACCCCACGAAAGCAACCATAATTCCTGTGAGTGGTGTCATCTCCTTCCGACAGCTCCCATTCTGCTCACAATGGCTCAGTGTGTGGAAAGGCCTTCATGAAAGCTGGTCCTTCTACACACCCTGCTGTCTGTGCCCAACCCTCAGTGCACAGAGCAGGCTGTCCCCAACTCACTTGTGTGTGCTGCATAGAACCCTTTTCTTTGGTTTGCAAAGACGTCATTTCAAGTAGCGTATCATCATGTAGGGGCACATCTTTATTTTGTAAACCACAGTGAAAGCCAGTGGGCCTCTCAAGACCCTTGAAACCTACATATGTCCTTAATAGATCACAGATCTCAGTGCTGCCAGGCTGGCCATCTGGGTCAGCTGAAACATATTCACACGTGACTTGCCTGCCCCAGCCTAAGCCACACAGTCAGCCAATTTGTCAGTGATACCCTCTGAGCTCAAATGTCTGCACCTAATTGCCTGCAGATCACAACCAGAGAGTACACATTTATTGCCCTACCAAAGGGAACATTTCATTTTATTAATTTTCCATTACAGCCTTCCTGCTAATAAAGCTGTGCCACACACATTAGCTACCAAAATGTTCATCAAATCATTGTTCATAAGAGCAAAAAGTTACAAACCATCTGAATGTCCAACTATAGGACACAAAGACATTAAAGTCCATCTATATCATGGAATAGTACATAGCTCTGAAAAATGCTCTTCCATTAGAGGATCTATGCATATGACAGGATGCTCACTGCAGAATACTTTCTAGACTGTCTGCTCCACAAGGGTAAGGGATTTGTTTTGTTCATCAACGTACCCCCAGTGCCTCGGACAGGATCAGGCACAGGGTAGTCATGCTTTAACTATCTTTTGACTGAATCAATATAAGAAGTAGGAAAAGTGGATGACAGAGTCTGGTTCCAATTCTGTAAAAAGAAACAGAGAGAGAGAGAGAGAGAGAAGGATCTGGAAGGATATACATCAAAATGTTATCAGTAGTTTTTCTGGAAGAGTGGGCTTTTTTGTATTCTTGTCCTATCCCTTTTTTCTGTTCACAGTAACAAAAGCCAAAACAAAAGAAACAAAAAAAAAATCATTTGGGGTAAGGAGGGGGTACCCCTTTATAAACTCAGCTCTGTTCACCCATGAATTCACTGTCATTTCCATGCCAGAATAACATTGAACTAACCTCAGTTTTACATGTAACCCAGAGCACTAATGTGCAATAACACAGATCAGTCCCCTCTGGCTCACATCAGACTGGCCCCCTTGGCTTTAACCTCATTATCAACTTGGGTTCCATGTAGGGCCTTCAGGATCCCATCACTCTTGATAGAGCCTCATCCTAGTCCCTGTGACTGAGCTCTGTGAGTTTCCAATCCTTTTCAAATAGGAAAAGGACATTTTACTACTCTCATATAAACAGACTGCCCATGTTTGCAGGGCCGTTCTCCTCTCCTCACTACACCAAGCATGAGAAGTGTGAACACTTTTCACGCAGTTTCTCCAAAGGCAGTTAAAAAAGCACCCAAAGGTGTCACCCGCTGGGGCCTCATCCGAGTTAAATTACAACCGCCCAGGAGGAAAAGGGGGTAAGCAAAAACACTAAAACTGTAAAATCAGCTTATGGAGTTGCCCTGGTACCAGAGCTGGTGTGTCTAATCCTCTCCTGGCTGAGCTAATTGGCTTAACTCACTGATGATTTTACAGCCCCAGAAGCCATTCTCTGATTGCAGGAATGAGAGCTGCCAAATGATCTTCAACCACAGCACAGACGGGCCCAGTGCCACCAGAAGAATATTTGGGGAAAGAGCTATTTTAAACGAACGCTTCTGTGGGTATAAGGATACTTTTCTGTCTAGACTCCTGGTAACACCTGTTGCTCACTCATCCTGCCCTCTGTCCACCTCCCCCTTGGCAGTGACGTGGCCAAGACAAACCATGGCCACCTGACAGGGCCCGGGGATGCGGCCACGTGAACAGAAGTACCAAGCAGCACAGGCGTCGCATGCTCTGGCCAGCCTGTCAGACTCAGACAGCTCTGCTGCCAGGTGTCAAGGAGCCGTTTGTGGGCAGAGAGCAGGCGGGGCAGGCCAGCAGTTTAAACTTTCAGATGGCCAGGGAGAGGAGTCGTCTTCCTCAGTGCATTACGGCTCTGGTTCCGACATGCAGGTCAGCATGGAGCACGGAGAAGGAGAAGATGGCAGAGTTCTTGTCCAGTCCCATCCTCTATACCTGATCATCGCTGATAAGTGATTGTCCAGCTTATCCTTGAATCCTTATGGTGACAGGAAACTTGCTACCTTATGAAACAGCTCATTTTATTGGGGAGCTGTCTTCCTTACACTGATACGATCCCTTCCTGTAACCTTTACTCCCTTCATTACACATTAGAGAGTTATGTAGAAAGAATCTCATGTCTCTTTCGTGCAATTCAAACCAAGATAGGCTTCTGTGTAAGGAGTATAAAATGGTTCAGGTATACAGGGGTATGTGGGTAGTGGAAGCCTGTGGGAATTTGCCAATTCCTTGCAGATAATAATAAGTCCTAGAGATAGATGACAACCCACTCCAGTATTCTTGCCTGAAGAATCCCATGGACGGAGGAGCCTGGGGGGCTACAGTCCACGGGGTCGCAAAGAGTCGGACACGAGAGCGACTTCACTCACTCACTCACAGAGATAAGACACTCAGCCTGGGCTTGGGCAGGGCTGGAGGTGAGATAGGAGATGACTGCATAAAGCTAGGATTCCCAAAGGACAGTCCTCAGAGGAAAGAAGAAACAGCGCCAAACCAAAAGTCTGTAAAGATACTGTCTGATTCAAACCAGATTCTGGATGGAACAGGAAAAAAATATTTCCCTATAAATCCCTAAGCACAAGTTCACATTCTTTGAGATAAAATTCACACTATATATGTAACTTAAAAACTCAGTTGATATCATCATTTTAAATAATTCTGAGTTGGTCATGCAAAAGCAAAGTTAACTTTCTCTAGAGGAAAACAAAACTCAAGCCTCAGGAGTTCTCACAGACAAAGCTTCTGGCAATATCATCTCAGAATTCTCAAATCACCAAACACACAAGAAAACAAGCTACCATGATCCCAACTGAGAATAAAGAAAACATTGCTGAATCAGAACCACACAGACTACAGATATAATTATCAGATACAGAATATGAAACAAGTGCACTTAATGTGTTTAAAGAAATTATCTAATGAGAGTATTTAATTTTTGATACTTTATTCTTATTTAAAGGGGAGAAAAGCTTATCAAAATTAATAATTCAGATAAAATATGCCAAAATAGAATTCCTAGAAATAAAAAAATACAAAAATTGAAAGTATAAACTCAGTTGATGTGTCAAACTGTGTAAAACTAGAAAGAGTGAGTAAATTGAAAAATTAGGTTTAAAATAGATAGATAGATAGATAGATAGATAGATATAAAATATGGCATGGATATACAGAAGTGAAAAAATTGCCAGAGTTTAAAAAGATATGGAGGCTAAAAAGAGGAGGCCCAACATAGGTCTAACCTGAGGTCTAAAAAGGGATAATAGAAAGAGGTAGAAGCATCATGACAGAATTTTCCCCGGGAAATTTTATCCACAGATTTAGGAAACACGATAAACTCCAATGAAGACAAGAAAGAAAAAGGAAAAAAACAAACAACCTTGACCCATTATAGTGAAACTATAAATATCAAAAGCAAAGAGACTTTTAAATCAACCAGAGAGAAAAAAAAAAAAAAAACAGATTACCAGTAAATAATTTCCATTAGACTGATAGCTGATTTCTCAATTACAATAGTGTAGGACTTCAAAAATACAAGCAAAAGCTGAAGGAACCACGGGAAAACTGACAAACTCACCATTGTAGAGGAAAATTTTATAACCTCTCTTTATTTGATAGATCAAATAAAGTAACACCAAAGTTTGGTGGATTTTCCCACTCTAGATTTTTTATTCTAATCTCTTTGTGGCATGTCTTCCTAGACTATGGTGCTAGAAACCTAAAACTACATTTCCCAGGTTCCCTTGTATGACCCAGTTTTCCTAGGACAATCATGTTTATGCCCATTTTCCTGATGACCATTAACAGCATCCTCTTTTTACACTCAAAAGTGTTTCTTATGGATAGTAAATTATATAGTTACTCCATTTATATGTAAAACACCATAAAAGCAAAAGCTTTTTTCCAACATGCTGTATTGGTGACTCAAATATCAAATGCCATATTTTACGTTCAGGGGTATGATTTTTCCAAAAAGGTGAACGCTTCTTAACAAAGCAAATTATAACCTTCTCTTGGATTTATATGACAGTGACATTTCTGGAAAATTATATGTGCGCTAAAATCATGAAAAATATCTTTAGTGTTTACATACAAAATGGAGATCAAGTCTGGACTTAGATCATTTTCAACAGGTTTTCCACCTAAATAGAAGTACAGAGGCAATTATGCAGGATGGAAGACAAGTCTTCACTGCAGAAGGCTATTCTATATATTGCAGGATATTAAGCATCTACTGTTTTTCACCAACCAAGTGCCAGTTGTGCATCCCCCAATTACTGTGACAAAATCAAAACACCCTCCACATGGTGTCTTCGCCCCAGGTTAGTACCGCTGAGCGTAGATGACGGAGGTTATTTCAAGCTACAGATGAACATCCATCCAGAGCTTGGATCACGTGTCATGGTCTCTGAGGCCCTTCAGTACCTACTGTCTTCCTGCAGGTAAAATGCCTCCCCTTAGACTCTGAAATAGTGTCTGGATTTACTTTATCTATGCTCTAGAAGGCATTTCTGAAAATTACCTTTGTATTAAAAAGTAAACTGTCCTGGAACAGTTTTATATTGACAAAAACAAATATCAAGATAATACAAAGTTCCCATATATTCCACACCCAGTTTCTTCTATTATTAACATCTTACCCAGGGGCACTAGCAGTAAAGAATCCACCTGCCAAGAGACACAAGAGACTTGGGTTCAATCCATGGGTCAGGAAGATTCCATGGAGTTGGAACTGGCAACCAATCCAGTATTCTTGCCTGGAAAATTCCATGGACAGAGGGAGCCTGGCAGGCTACAGTCTATGGTGCTGCAAAGAGTTGGACACAATTGAGCAACTGAGCACATATATATTTCTATACATTAATATGGTACATTTGTTACAATTAATGAACCAATGTTGATATATTAACTATATATAATAACTGATATAATAATAATAAGTCCACTCTTTATTCAGATTTCCTTAGTTATTACCTAATGTCCTCTTTCTAATCCAGAATCCCATCCAGGATGCCTCACTGCATTTAATAATCATGTCTCCTCAATCTCCTCCAGGCTCTGACAGTTTCTCAGATTTTCTTTGTTGTCATGACTTTGACAGTTTTGTAGAATCCTAGTCAGGTACTTTGCAGAATGTTCCTCAGTTGAGATTTGTCTCATAATTAGACTGGAGTTAAATGTTCTTGGAAGGAAAATCTCAGAATTAAGGTACATTTTCATCATATCATATCAAGAGCACTCACTATCGACGTGACTTATCACTGTGGATGTTAATCTTGATCACCTGGCTCCAAGTGGTGTTGATCTGATTTCTCCGCCATGAAATTACTCAGTACTTCTTCTCCCTGTCCCTACTGAGCTTTTTAGAGTGCACAACTCACACTAAAGTGTGAGGAGTTATGATTCCCCTCCTTGACAGCAGAGTATCAACATAAACTATTTGGAATCCTTCTACAGGGAAGATTTCAGCTGTCTCCCAGTTATCTTTTTTTTTTTAATATTTGTTTATTTGATCTGGAATCTGAGTTGCAACACTCAGGATCTTGGATCTCCACTGATGCATGTGGGATCTTTAGCTGTAGTATTCAGGATCTAGTTCTCTGGCCAGGGATGGAACCCAGGTCCCCTGCAGTATGAGTGTGGAGTCTTAGCCACTGGACTACCTGGGAAGTTGCCAAGTTATTTATTATTCAATTGTTTATATCAGTGTAAACTCATGGGTATTTATTTTTATATTTTTGGTTATGAGCCAATATTATTTTATTTATCTTATTTCTCAAATTGTTCCAGCTTTTGCCATTGGCTCCCATGTTCCTTTAACATATCCCAATTGTTGGTGTCGGCAGGGGTTGAGGGAGTTCTGGGTTTTGCAGGGGCGGCGGGGAGGGTTGGGGGTTAGAATTTCCTTCAGTTCAGTTCAGTTCAGTCACTCAGTCGTGTCCGACTCTTTGCGACCCCATGAATCACAGAATGTCAGGCCTCCCTGTTCATCACCATCTCCCGGAGTTCATCCAAACTCAGGTCCATCAAGCCAGTGATGCCATCCAGCCATCTCATTCTCTGTCATCCCCTTCTCCTCCTGCCCCCAGTCCCTCCCAGCATCAGAGTCTTTTCCAATGAGTCAACTCTTTGCATGAGGTGGCCAAAGTATTGGAGTTTCAGCCTCAGCATCAGTCCTTCTAATGAACACCCAGGACTGATCTCCTTTAGAATGGACTGGTTGGATCTCCTTGCAGTCCAAGGGACTCTCAAAAGTCTTCTCCAACGCCACAGTTCAAAAGCATCAATTCTTCGGCACTCAGCCTTCTTCACAGTCCAACTCTCACATCCATACATGACCACTGGAAAAACCATAGCCTTGACTAGACGGACCTTTGATGGCAAAGTAATGTCTCTGCTTTTCAATATGCTATCTAGGTTGGTCATAACTTTCCCTCCAAGGAGTAAGCATCTTTTAATTTCATGGCTGCAGCCACCATCTGCAGTGATTTTGGAGCCCCCCAAAAATAAAGTGTGACACTGTTTCCACTGTTTCCCCATCTATTTCCCATGAAGTGATGGGACCAGATGCCATGACCTTAGTATTCTGAATGTTGAATGTTAAGCCAACTTTTTCACTCTCCTCTTTCACTTTCATGAAGAGGCTTTTTAGTTCCTCTTCACTTTCTGCCATAAGGGTGGTGTCATCTGCATATCTGAGGTTATTGATATTTCTCCCGGCAATCTTGATTCCAGCTTGTGCTTCTTCCAGCCCAGCGTTTCTCTTGATGTACTCTGCATAGAAGTTCCTTATTTTCTGGCAAAAGAAGATGCTGTAGAATCAGCTTGTAAATATCCTCTCTCAGTGCTAGAATTAGCTGTTGCTTTATTTCTTATATGGGAGAATAGTGTTAGAACCAAGAACCAGTTGCTGGATGCTACAGGTTGCTACAGAGGTTGTGCTGCTTCTAGCCTCTCAATAGAGCAAGGAAATACATATGTGGATACTACCCCATGAATATAATGTTATCTATAAATAAATGTTACTACATGCAATCATCTATATCTATAGTATGCTAAACATGAGTTCATACTGATATCTCCAACTCTCTTACTATGAGAACAATTCTAACCTACTCCCCTTGCTTATATGTAACCAACTCCAACAGGAAAAAAAAAAAAAAAGCTGATTGCCACCATGCACCATCTACTTAATCACTGAATTCCACCATATATTATAGCAGGGTCAGAATTTTTAATTAGTACTTTCATGGGAAACAACTTTATTAACTAGAGTACAATGCTTACCAACACTTCCCTTTGCCTTAAGTCCTACAGCCTCGGTTCATTTCCAAAGTTACTTAGGTCAGCACTTTTTTCTGCACCCCATTTAGTGAATCGTTTCATATATTTGTAATACAGCTAGATTGCTCTGTCATATTTGTCATATTCTCCATCCCATCCAGCACTGCCTAAATCATTTTTTTAATTTTGATACATCAAGGTTCACATTTTGTATTCTAAAGTTCTACAGGTTTTGACAAATGCATTTTGTCATGTACTCATCCACGACAGTGTCCTACAGAATAATTTGATCACCCTAAAAAATGTCTTATGCTTCATCCTTAAATCCCCACCCCTAAATCCCTGGCAACTACTGATCTTTTTGCCATCTTTATAGTTTCACAATTTCCAGAATGTTAAATAACAGGATTGTATAGTATATAGCATTTTCAGAATGACTTCTCTCATTTAGCAATACACATTTAAGATTCATGCATGTCTTTTCATAACTTGATAGCTCATTTCTATTTGTCACTGAATAATATTCCATTGTATGGATGTCACATAGCTTTTCATTTATTCACATACTGAAGTACATTTTGGTTATTTCCATTTTTTGTTGCTTATAAATAAAACTGTTAAAAACATTCATGTGCATGTTTGTATAAGGGCATAAGGTTTTTAATCAGTTGGTTATATCCTATGTGAAAGCTATAATTAAATTTGTAAGAAACTACTATTCTAGCTTCTAAAGTGGCTGAATAATCTTGCAGGGAATAAGAGTTCCTATTGCTCCACATCCTTGTCAGCTATTGGAATTGTTAGATTTTTGGATTTTGGCCATTCTAATAGGTATGGAGTGGTATCTCACTGATATTTTAATTTACAATTCCCTAAAAACAAATGATGTTTAGCATCTTTTCATAGGCTAATTTCACATCTATATATCCTTTTTTTTTTTGGTGAAGTATCTGTTCTGATCTTTCTTCCATTTTTCAGTTGGGTTGCTTTCTTTTTGCTGGGTTTTAAAAGATTTTTGTATACATTTTCTGATCTTTCTTCCATTTTTCAATTGGGTTGTTTTCTAATTGCTGGGTTTTAAAAGATGTTTGTATACATTTTATACAAGTCCCTTTTAAGATATAAGATAGGTGTTTGGCAAATATTTTCTGCCAATCTATGGCTTGTCTTTTCATTCTCTCAAAAGCATTTTCACAGAGCAGAATTATTGATTTTAGATTTTAATAAAGTTAAATTTATCATTTTCTCATGGATTAGGATTTTGGTGTTAGATCTAAAAACTCATAACCAAACACAAGGCCATCCAGATTTTCTCCCATTTTTCTTCTAGAAGTTTTATAGCTTTGTATTTTACACTTAGATTTACAATATATTTTGAGTTAACTTTTGTGAATGGTGAAAAATCTATGTCTAGGCTCATGTTTTTGAGTATGGACATCCAAGTGTCCCAACACCAGTTGTTGACAATATTATCCTTTCTCCATTAAATGGCCTTTATTCCTTTGTTAAAGGTCATTTGCCTATATTTGTGTTGGTTGATTTCTGGGCTCCTACCTGTTCCAGTGATCTTTGTGTCTGTTCTTCAGCACTGAGTTGGTTATTCCATGTAAACATTAAATCCATTTGTCAATACTTACAAAATAACTTGCTTGGATTTTGAGATTTTTTTGAATCTATAGATCAACTTGGAAAAAACTGATGTCTTAACAATATTGAATCTTCCAGTCCATGAACACAGACTATCTCTCCATTTATCTAAGATTTTTAAATAACTTTTAAATACTGACTTTTATATTTTCTTAATATAGTTTCTGTACCCATTTTGTTGGATTACACTGAGTGCTTACTTTTATGCTACTATAAGTAGTATTTTTAACTTCTAGTTCAAATTTTTCTATGTATGTGGGGTGCAAGTAATTTATAAGACTATTCCTAATTCCTCCTTCTCATCTCTAATGAAAGCACGATCACTCATTTCATTTATCCATACATAATCACCCAATACATAATTACTCTTAATACTTTAAATAAATGGGTATATTTTAGATCAATTAAGAATAAGGTAAATTGGACTTCCCTGATAATCCAGTGGCTAAGAATCTGCCAGCCAACGCAGGGGACATGGGTTAAATTCTTAGTCCAGGAAGATTTCATATGCCACCGGGCAACTAAGCCCATGCACACACTACTGAGCCCACATTCTAGAGTCTGCAAGCTAATTACTGCACCCCCATGCCACAGCTACTGAAGCCCAAGTCCTGGAGAGCCTGTGCTCTGCAGAAAGAGAAGCCACCACAGCATGAAGCCCATCCACTGCAACCAGAAAGTAGCCCCCTCTCATCGCAACTAGAGAAAACCCACAGGCAGCAATGAAGACCCAGCACAGCCAAAATTCAAATAAATACAGTTAATAAGAAGAAATAGGTACATAAAAGATATTATCTTTATTCCTTTTCTAACACTCTTCTTTCTTTATATAGACCCAAGTTTCTGACCCATTTCATTTTCCTTCTGCCTGAAAAATTTCTAACATTTCCTCCAAAGAAGATCTGGTGGTCATAAATTCCTTCACTTTTTCTCATCAGAAAATGCCTTTATTTCTCTACTTTAGAAGGATAATTTTAGCAAATATAAAATTCTAGGTTGATGGGGCTTTCTCTCAACACTCCATATATTTCATTCTATCCTCTTGCTTATAAGGTTACTGATGAGAAGTTCACTGTAATTCTTATCCTTGTTCCTCTGCAAGTAAGGTATTCTTTCTTCTAGCCTCTTTTGGAATTTTCACTCTGTGTTCAGCATTCTGCAGTTTGAATATGATATGTCAAACAGGTATTTATTCTGACACTGTTTTATGAGCTTCTTGGACCTGTTCTTTGGTGTTTGTCATTAATTTGGAAAGTTCTTGTCCAATATACTTCAAATATTTCTGCTGTGTTCTCTCTTTCTTCTTCTGATATTCCAGTTATACATCTGTTATACCTTTTGAAATAGTACCTATGGTTCTTGAGTAATGAGTTCTGATCTCTGTAGTTTTTCCCCATTCTTTTTTCCCATTTGAATTTCAGTTTGAGAGGTTCCTATTGACTTTTTTTAAGTTCAATGATTCTTTCTTTGATTGTGTCCAGTCTACTGATAAGACATCAAGACATTCTTCATCTCTGTTACAGTAGTTGTTTATTTACAGCTCTCATTTGATTCTTCCCCAGAAACTCCATTTCTCTGCTTACATTAGCACAGGACCTTGTAGGTTGTCTACTTTTTCTACTTTTTCCATTAGAGCTCTTAAAATCATACTTCTTATTTTAAATTCTGTATCTGATAATTCCAACATCTGTGTCATATCTAAGTCTGGGCCTGATGCTTTATTTTGTCTCTTCAGACTATTTTATTCTTGCCTTTGGTAAGTCTTGTGGTGAGGCATAGGGGAGAGGAAGCATTCTATAAGCATATGATTATATCTCAGTTTTAGAGGACTTCAGTCTCTGGGCTGTGACCTTCAGAAGTGCCACTTGTAGCTTTTCCTTGACTTAAATGAAAGCAAGGCAGGCTAAAGGAAGTTGGAATAGGAAGAATATTCTTTACCCAGTGAGATAAGTTCCTGGCATTTTTCCCCTTGAAGAGTAAGCCTTGGTTAGGGAACACACTCATGGCATATCTCAATGATTATTCTTCCTCTCTCCTGCCAAAGCCATTTCTCATGAACCTTCACCATTAGAACCTGGTAGAGTTCCTGGAGGTAAAACCTACAAAATGTGAGTATCCCCTTAAAACCAGAGCATGAGGATTTTCTCACTCTCGGGCTAGCTCACACTCAGTTCAGTTCAGTTCAGTCGCTCAGTCGTGTCCGACTCTTTGTGACCCCATGAATCGCAGCATGCCAGGCCTCTCTGTCCATCACCAACTCCCAGAGTTCACTCAAATTCACGTCCATTGAGTCCGTGATACCATCCAGCCATCTCATCCTCTGTCATCCCCTTTTCCTCCTGCCCCCAATCCCTCCCAGCATCAGAGTCTTTTCCAATGAGTCAACTCTTCGCATGAGGTGGCCAAAGTACTGGAGTTTCAGCTTTAGCATCATTCCTTCCAAAGAACACCCAGGGTTGATCTCCTTTAGAATGGACTGGTTGGATCTCCTTGCAGTCTAAGGAACTCTCAAGAGTCTTCTCCAACACCACAGTTCAAAAGGATCAATTTTTTGGCGCTCAGCTTTCTTCACAGTCCAACTCTCACATCCATACATGACCACAGGAAAAACCATAGCCTTGACTAGACGGACCTTTGTTGGCAAAGTAATGTCTCTGCTTTTCAATATACTAACACTCAGCCTCCAGAAATTCATCAAAATTATCACTTAACAACCAAAATTACCAGCAGCTTCTACTTCAGATAAACAGATCCAAACTGCGGCTCTTGGTGTTCACTTCTCTCCAGATTTCAGGGTGGTGATTTGTCCTGAAACTTCATTTCTCTGATAGACCTCAGAAAAGTCATTGATACAGAGTTTATTTCATTGTTTCATATAAAAACAGAAGTGATATCTTCCAATTCAAAGAGGTTTCAGAACTGACACTGAAAGTCCAAAAATTATCTATTTTAACTAGACAAAAATCAAGATTGGCAGGATGTAGTCATTGTTAAAGCTGGGTAATAGACTCATGGGGGTTCTTTATAGAATATTTGAAAATTTTCATAACAAAAGTTTATTTTTAATAAAAGTTATTGTTAAGTAACTGAATTGGGGGCTTCCTGGATGGTTCAATGAGTAAAGAACACTTCTGCAATGTAGGAGACACAGGAAATACAGGTTCAATCTCTGCTCAGGAAAAGCCCCTGGAGGAGGAAATGGCAACCCACTCCAGTATTCTTGCCTGGAAAATCTTATGGAGAGAGGAGCCTGGCCAGCTACAGTCCATGGGGCTGCAAAGAGTCGGACACAACTGAGCACCTGGCACAGCATTATGTAAGTAATTACAAATTAATTATTGTACTAAGGAGTACAGAGGTTTTTCTCATGGTGCTATGGAAACAGGTAACAGAGAATAGAGGATCTAACCTGGTCCAGAGGGCAAGAGGAGGTCATCTCAAAGATTTTTAGAGGAGACATTGTGAAAAGAACACTTGTGTTGTTCCTGTCTTCAGGAGATCCAGCAGACTGGATGGAAAATACAACCTGAGGTTAATCAAGTTGGACCCAAAGGCTGGCCTTCAAAGTTTGAACATGTTAACAATAATTTTAACAGATGGAAAGAGTGAGAATGTTTTGGAAGCAAAGTTTCTGTAAGTTGGAATCCCAAGTAACCTCTTACCCCTCCTGACCACTTGACTCTAGATTGGACAACCAAGTGAGATTTCCACAATTAAATCTAGTCTCCTATAATATTAACTTTGTAAGGACCTCTCCTTCCTCCGCAATCAAATTCTCTCTGGGTACCAGTAAGCTCTGGGTTAACCTGTTCATGGAGTGATCCCATAGAAGAAGGATTGAGACTTCATGCTGGGTAGAGATAAAGCCCGAGGAGTGAGGCAATTAGAAAAAAAAATTATAATTTTGGAGTTCTGCACACAGGTATGCCATGCTGCTGCTGCTGCTAAGTCGCTTCAGTCGTGTCCGACTCTGTGCGACCCCACAGACGGCAGCCCATCAGGCTCTGCCATCCCCAGGATTCTCCAGGCAAGAACACTAGAGTGGGTTGCCATTTCCTTCTTGCAATATATAAACTAATGCAAGGTGCATGTCTCTTGTGTGTAACATTTTTCCCAGCTGGAAAAACAAAAATTATGCCATTTATCAGCTCTTGTGTGGATTATTGCTAAGCAAATTAAACAATTTTGTGTATGAAAACATTTTCTATCAATTTATTATATAGCTAATGATAACTTATGATGGTAATTATTAAAAAATAGATTGGTATCAACATTTAGAGCAACATCTAAACTTCCCAAATTATTATTATCAATAATTTTTCAAATTACAGTAATTAATCATTATTATGGTTAAATGATGATTTGCAATATAGTATATGTTTGTTTCAAATAATAAGAGAAATACTAATCTATTATGGTGAAGATAATAAAATTAATAATGGAAGATTGATGACTGCTAATCACTTAACAGTATTGATATTAAAATATCCAAATCATCAAAAATCGGGCAAAATAAAATATAGTGAGGCATATGGCAAAATAAGTGATCCATAGTCACCAAGTATTTCAAATCAGGATTCAGACCACTGGTTTGCCACACTGGCTACCCACTAGAAAAGACAAGACTGGGAGGTACCTTTTTAAAAATACCGATGCCCAGCTCCTCCCACCTCTCCACCTCCAAGAAACTGATTTAATCAGACCTGGTGTGGCCAATTTTTTTCAAGCTCCCCAAGTAACTCTAACATACAGCCAGAGTTGAAAACCACTGCTCTTGATGTTTGATTTTTATGCCTGAGTATAAAGATATATTTGCTCCTAGGGGCAAAATGGAATTCAGAAACCCACTTGCCCAGCCTCTGTCAATCAGCGCTGTGTATAGCAAAGGAATGAGTTGTTAGTTTTAGTTGTCAAAGAATTTTCTTCATGGAAAAGAAGTACATTAAAATACCAAATCACAGTATTTACATATTGCATGTTTTTTTTCCAACTGTGTTCCCATAGCAACTAAATCCATTTGCTCCCTACTTTCTCCTGAGTTATTTTCCATCATGAGCCATGCTTTATTAGTGAGGCAAACAGTTTGCCCTCTGAAATAACTGTTTTGCTGTTTACTATTTCTTTGCCAAGGAACCCAACTCTAGTTAGCATCTTCTTCCCTCTTGTGCTACCCACATTTGATAAGCTGGCTGCTGGTTTGGGCAGATAGTGTCCCTGCCACTTTCCTCAATCTGGAGCCGCCCTTGAGTTCTTTCTGATGAGCTACTCAAGAATACACAAGTGGAGAGGGAAGCTTCCCTCAGGAAACCTGAGACTGGAAAACGATGCGAGAAAGGGGATCCATTGAATCCCAAATAGTGACTCAGTCACTTAAATTGACAGTGGGCAGAGGGTCACCCAGCTCCCGCAGACTTCACTAGGCTTGGTCAGGCAGGGTCACTGGTGGAAAGGAGTCATGGCTTTGAAGCTGGATGCCCACTAGCTAGGGAGAAAGTGAGTCCTGCTCCTGTATGAAAGCATTACTCAGTCCCCTGAGAGGAGGCCCCAGCGAGGTGCAGGACACTGAGATTTCTTTGTGATTTCACCCAGGCCACTTGGCAGACCGCACGGCCTGTTTGTTTGCATGTTTGAAACTATGACATTTCACTTGCTAATGGGGTTCTGCTTTTCAAGGGGACAGAGATGCCAAAGAAGACGGCAGGAGGGAGGCACCAGGCGCGGTGCCTCAGCTCAGCTCCTCTCACTGACGTCTGATGCCAGGATGGACCTGGGCCGCCAGCACCAGAGAAGAGACGACGGGCACCATTGACTGGGTGATGCTTTGAAATCTCGTCTCACTTGCTGCCTCCTCCTGTGCCAGCAGCATAATGAAGAAGAATTGTTTCCTCCTCTCTCTCAGGCTCCTATTAAAAGCCAGAGCGGTGGTGGAGCTGCCCTCCAGGGACAAGGAGGCTGGTAACCCAGGCAGTCTCAGATGGCAGCGACAGAAATCACAGCGGCCAGAGCTTTCCACTCACTGTCAGGATCAAGGGGAAGCTTACAGGCGTGCATCAGTTACATTGCTTTGCCAGGTTCTGGGGGTCACCGGAATAGTCCTTCAGGACTCTTCTACCAACATCACCTATTCAAGAATAACTCCCTGTATTGCTGAGGGTCCCAGAAGGAAAGAGATGCCATTCTTAAGCTGGGTAATTTGAGGAGAGTTTAATAAGGGACTATTTACAAAGCTATGATCAGGGATGCCCATAACATAGCACAAGAGATGATGTGTTACCTAGTAATAGCAGGGCACTGCTACCACCCAAGGCCCGGGCAGCAGAATCCAGAGGCAAAGCTGAGTGGAGCTGACAGGAGCTGAGGCCTCCAGTTGAGGAAGGCGGCCAACCGCCATGAGCACAGAGGAATAGCGGCACGGAGACACCTGGACCTCATTCCCCTCTCTCCTTTCCGACCGCCAGCAGAACTCCCATTGCTAACTGGAAGTTGAGGACCAGGTGTCTTTTTTCCAGCTTATACAGGTCAGCCTCCTAGGGCACAAAACAAGGTGAAGTGGGAGGAAAGGGTCTGGGAGGGCAGGCAATTATATCAAACATCCAGTCTTACACACCAGAGCCTCCATGATACCCCAAAATACAGGGATAGATTTGTTCCACCATTGCCAAAGCCCTCCCAAATGCCAGTGAATCCCAAGACACCAGTGTCCAGGGGGTCAAAAGGGGACACTGAGAGTTTGTAACATGTTCAACAACAAAGTAGGCAAACGGAAGCCTGATTTCCACAAGGACATAAAAGTGATCCAGAGAACACAGACTCAGCATCCCAGACCTATTCAGTGGTACATCGCAGACTTAAATCACATTGCTGCTCACATTTTCCACTTTTCCTACTCGAAAGAAAATCAGGAGTATCCTGATAGGCCCACTACACACAGAAAACCTGCCTGGTTACTTATTTAGAAAGGAAAATGTAAAAAAAAAAAAAAAAAAGAAAGAAAGGAAAATGTAAACGGAAGCCTTATTATTCTAAAGTTTGGTGTCGTTTGCAGCATTAATTCTAGGCAGCCTTCTTGAGTCTAATGATACTTGATTAAGGAATATTACTCAGCCAAGTAAAGAATGAAATCTTGCCATTTTGGACAACATGATTCTGCAGGGTATTACACTAAGTGAAATAAATTAGAGAGAGACAGACACCATATGACTTCAATTATATGTGGAATCTAAAAATCAAAACAAGTGAACGAACATAACAAAACAGAAACAGAGTCATAAATATAGAGACCAAACAGGTGGTTGCCAGAGGGGAGGGATGTTGAGTGAGATGAGGAAATAAATGAGGGAGATTTATAGGTGCAACTTTCAGCAACAAAATAAATGAGTCATGGGGATGAAATGTACAGCAAGGAAAATAAAGTAATATTATATCGGTAAAGTAATATCAGTAATATTATAATAACTCTGTGTGGTGACAGATGATAACTAGACTTACAGTAATCATTTTCATGTGCAGAAATATTGAACTAACATAATGTTGTAGGTCAGTCAATAAAATAAATAAATAAATGTAAGAAATTTTTAAAATGATACTTGATTATTGAAACTAATGTCTAAGGAAAATCTGCAGGATTAGTGGTCCGCGTTCTTGGTGGAGCTCGGATAAAAGCAGATGTATAGATGTACAGAAGATATGGAAGCAATGACAAGATGCTCTCCTGCTCCCGGTGAATGGGATGAGGAGAGGCAGTAATGGTTATAACATCTGCTCTGCCCGGTTTACATGATCCACCCAACATTCTGTGTTTTGGCTTCTACTTGGTATTATAAAGAACCGGAAGAGTGCTATGTATGGCTCAAAAAAAGATGGTGTCACCCAATGCTGATGGTGATTTCAGGAGGTAGCGCAACTTTTTCTAAATTCAAAGTCATGTGCAAATTTGATGGTGCATTCATTCTCTATTGCAATTTATTCATAAAAATTCTTGGATTTTAAAACTGGGTCAAAGATGTTCAATCAATTTGACACTAGAATTGGCCCCCACTTCAAGGTTATTAAAAAGAAGACAAAATTTACAAAACAGATCAGAAGACGATAACATGGTGGTAGAATCAGATTCTTATTCGTTTGGACTCTCCATGCTTTGTACTGTTTTTATTCAATATATTAAATTTTTCATAGCTCTTTACTGACTAGGCATATTATGCACTGGTTGTCTAAGAATCATTCTTCTTTTCAGTTCATAGCTATGGTGACCATATTTTCCCAAGGAAAATTAAAATTTACCACCCTGACACGTGCTAACCTGAAAAACATATGGTCACCATGGTTATGATATATACAGAAGCACACTATGGGTAACAGCATCCACAATAATGGCCAAAAATAGCCTCACAAAAGCCTCTCTTTAACCCATGAGCCTGTTCTCCAGGAAACCTGATTCTTGTGATTAGAGTGGTTCAGGGTAAGTTCAGACAAATGGAAGCATTTGTCACTTCCCTTGCACTTGCATCCTTTTGCCTTCCCATAGCCCACAGCTACCCCTCTCCCATCCCAAAACAACAGTACCAACGTGCTCAAGACACCAATACACTCCACTATGCTCTCAAGCCATGGAATTTCTCCACTGAGGTCTCTGTACACATGCAGCAGTGTTATTTTCAGAGTGGTAAACCACTTTGCCCAGACAGCTGAGATCATGACTGTTCAGACAAGCCTCTTGGTTTTCAACCTTTCCTCTCTTCTCCATTGCAACGATGTTCAGGTCTCCACAGCTATGGTCTCCTTCCAAGACCTAGGTTGGTCATAGGAAGCACTTGGAGAGCCACATGTCTTAAGTGGCTGCAGAGAAGGAGGACAAGGAAGACTGGGCCCAATGGAGAGAGGGCAGACTGATTATCCCGCATCTGCTGAGACTGGAGTTAGATACATGGCCAAGGATTTTTGTAATTTTTCCTATAGGTAACTGGGAAGTATCACTGTTTTCTAAGCAGGGATATGAATTAATCAAAGATCATTTTAATGGCAATGGGAAGGATGAAATGGCAGAGATGGGGAGAGAAAATTTCAGATGGTACATCAGAAGACAGAAGATAAGAGTCCAGTTCTGGCAGTGTCAGTAGAGAAGACAAAAATAGAGAATATCTAGAAAGAAAATTTCTCAGCATAGTCAAATACTATAGAAAAGTTAAAGAGAATAGTATTTTTTTAAATTTAGCTATTTGACCTTGTGGTTGGTGTTAAGAAACCTGAAAGGACATAATCTCATTTCTCAGTAAATTGTCACTCTGAGAAGCTCAAAATGTCAATGAAGTTAAAGTATCTAGAACACAATTTCGTGTCTATGAAATATTTCTTAAATGATGAAGATGTTCTTCAATAAATGCAGAAAAAGCCTTTGACAAAATTCAGCATCCATTTATTATAAAAATGCTTCAAAAAATGGGAATAGAGGAACCTACCTCAACATAGTAAAGGCCATATATAAAAAGCCCATGGTAAACATTATTCTCAATGGTGAAAATCTAAAAGCATTCCCTCTAGAACAAGACAAGGGTGTCCACTCTCACCACTATTATTCAATATAGTTTTGGAAATTCTAGCTATGGCAATTAGAGAAGAAAAAGAAATAAAAGGAATCCAGATAGGAAAAGAGGAAGCAAAACTCTCACTGTTTGCAGATGACATGATACTCTACATAGAAAACCCAAAAGAAACTATCAGAACATTACTAGAGCTCATCAGCGAATTCAGCACAGGATACATGGTCAACACACTGAAATCACTTGCACTCCTATATACTAACAGTGAAAATTCAGAAAAAGAAATTAAGGAATACCATTCACCACTGCAACAAAAAAATAAAATAAAATAACTAGAAATAAACCTACCTAAGGAGACAAAAGACCTGTATACCAAAAACTATAAGACACTGATGAAAGAAATCAAAGATGACATAAACAGATGGAAAGATATCCCATGTTCCTGGATAGGAAGAATTAATATTGTGAAAATGAATATACTACCAAATTTGGTCTACAGATTCAAAGCAATTCCTGTCAAATTACCAAAGGCATTTTTCACAGAACTAGAACAAAAATTTTCACAATTCATATGTAGACAGAAAAGATCCCAAATAGCCAAAGCAGTCTTGAGAAAGAAGAATGGAGCTGGAAGAATTAACCTTCCTGACCTCAGACTATACTACAAAGCTACAGTCATCAAGACAGTATGGTACTGGCACAAAAACAGAAATATAGACCAATGGAACAAGATACAGAACCCAGAGATAAACCCATGCACCTACAGGGACCTTATTTTTGACAAAGGAGTCACAAATACACAATGGGGCAAAGACAGCCTCCTCAATAAGTGGTGCTGGGAAAACTGGACAGCTATGTGCAAAAGAATGAAATTAGATCACTACTTAATGCCATACACAAAGATAAACTCAAAGTGGATTAAAGACCTAAATGTAAGACCAGAAACTATTAAACTCTTAGAAGAGAACATAGGCAGAACACTCGATGATATAAATCAAAGCAAGATCTTCTATGACCCACCTCCTAGAGTAATGGAAATAAAAACAAAAATAAACCAGTGGAACCTAATTAAACTTAAAAGCTTTTGTACAGCAAAGGAAACCACAAACAAGGTGAAAAGATAACCCTCAGAATGGGAAAAATAATAGCAAAGGAAACAACTGATAATTAATTTCCAAAATATACAAGCACCTCATACAACTCAATACCAGAAAAGCAAACAACTTAATCAAAAAGTGGGAAAGGGACCTGAAGAGACATTTCTCCAAAGAAGACATACAGATGGCTAACAAGCACATGAAAAGATGCTCAACATCACTCATTATTAGAGAAATGCAAATCAAAACTACAATGAGATACCACCTCACACCAGTCAGAATGGCCATCATCAAAAAGTCTACAAACAATAAATTTTGGAGAGGGTGTGGAGAAAAGGGAACACTCTTGCATTGCTGGTAGATACTGATACAGCCACTACGGAAGATGCTATGCTGCTGCTGCTGCTAAGTCGCTTCAGTCGTGTCCGACTCTGTGTGACCCCATAGACGGCAGCCCACCAGTCTCCCCCATCCCTGGGATTCTCCAGGCAAGAACACTGGAGTGGGTTGCCATTTCCTTCCCCAATGCATGAAAGTGAAAAGTGAAGTCATTCAGTCGTGTCCGACTCTTAGCAACCCCATGGATTGTAGCCCACCAGGCTCCTCTGTCTATGGGATTTTCCAGGCAAGAGTACTGGAGTGGGGTGCCATTGCCTTCTCTGGGAAGATAGTATGGAGACTCCTTAAAAAGCTAGGAATAAAACTACCATATGATCCAGCAATCTCACTCCTAGGCATATACCCTGAGGAAATCAAAACTGAAAAAGATATAGGTACTCCAGTGTTCACTGCCGCACTATTTACAATAGCCAGAACATGGAAGCAACCTAGATATCCATCGACAGATGAATGGATAAAGAAGCTGTGGTACCTATATACATTGGAATACTACTCAGCCATAAAAAGGAACACATCTGAATCTGTTCTAATGAGGTGGACGAAACTAGAGCATATTACACAGAGCAAAGTTAAGTCAGAAAGAGAAATATAAATATCATATACTGACATGTATATATGGAATCTGAAGTGATGGCACTGATGAATTTATTTTCAGGGCAGCAAGGGAGAAACAGAACAGACCAATGGGCACAGTGGGAGGAGAGGAGGGAGAAGGGGAGAAGTGTGGAGAGAGCAACATAGAAATTTACAATACCATATGTAAAATAGGTAGCCAACGGGACTTTGCTGTGTGACTCACAGAACTCAAACAAGAGCTCTGCAACAGGCTGAAGGGTGGGATGGGGAGAGGGATGGGAGAGAGGTTCAGGAGGGAGGGGACATTGCTGTGCTGCTGCTGCTAAGTCGCATCAGTCGTGTCCGACTCTGTGGGACCCCATAGACGGCAGCCCACCAGGCTCCCCGTCCCTGGGATTCTCCAGGCAAGAACACTGGAATGGGTTGCCATTTCCATCTCCAATGCATGAAAGTGAAGAGTGAAAGTGAAGTTGCTCAGTCGTGTCCAACTCTTAGGGACTCCATGGACTGCAGCCCACCAGGCTCCTCTGTCCATGGGATTTTCCAGGCAAGAGTACTGGAGTGGGGTGCCATTGCCTTCTCCGCTAGATTCCATACATATGTGTTAATATAGGATATTTGTTTTTCTCTTTCTGACTTACTTCACTGTATAATAGGCTCTAGGTTCATCCACTGCACCAGGACTGAGTCAAATGCATTCTTTTTTTTACTGAGTAATATTCCATTGTATATATATACCACAGCTTCTTCATCCCTTCATCTGTCAATGGACTCTAGGCTGTTTTCATGTCCCAGCTAATGTAAACACTGCTGCAATGAACACTGAGCAACATGTATCTTTTTCAACTGTGGTTTTCTCAGGGTATATGCTCAGTAGTGGGATTGTTGGGTCATATGTAGTTTTATTATTTTAAAGAGCATTTCACTAGAAAAAAAGTATGGGCTGGTGGTATTAAGAGATTCTTATACTCCCTTTCGGTGTTGACCATCTGGTGATGTCCATGTATAGAGTCTCCTCTTGTGTTGTTGGAAGAGGGTGTTTGCTATGACCAGTGCATTTTCTTGGCAAAACTCTATTAGTCTTTGCCTTGCTTCATTCCATATTCCAAGGCCAAATTTGCCTGTTACTCCAGGTGTTTCTTGACTTCCTGCTTTTGCATTCCAGTCCCCTATAATGAAAAGGACATCTTTTGGGGGTGTTAGTTCTAAAAGGTCTTGTAGGTCTTCGTAGAACTGTTCAACTTCAGCTTCTTCAGCATTACTGGTTGGGCATAGACTTGGATTACTGTGATATTCAATGGTTTGCCTTGGAAACGAACAGAGATCTTTCTGTCATTTTTGAGACTGTATCCAAGTACTGCATTTTGGACTCTTTTGTTGACCATGATGGCTACTCCATTTCTTCTGAAGGATTCCTGCCTGCAGTAGTAGATATAATGGTCATCTGAGTTAAATTCACCCATCCATCACCAGATGGTCAACACCGAAATCAGACTGATTATATTCTTTGCAGCCAAAGATGGAGAAGCTCTATATAGTCAGCAAAAACAAGGCCAGGAGCTGACTGTGGCTCAGATCATGAACTCCTTATTGCCAAATTCAGACTTAAATTGAAGAAAGTAGGGAAAACCACTAGACCATTCAGGTATGACCTAAATCAAATCCCTTATGATTATACAATGGAAGTGAGAAATAGATTTAAGGGCCTAGATCTGATAGAGTGCATGATGAACTATGGAATGAGGTTCGTGACATTGTACAGGAGACAGGGATCAAGACCATCCCCATGGAAAAGAAATGCAAAAAAGCAAAATGGCTGTCTGGGGAGGCCTGACAAATAGCTGTGAAAAGAAGAGAAGCAAAAAGCAAAGGAGAAAAGGAAAGATATAAGCATCTGAATGCAGAGTTCCAAAGAATAGCAAGAAGAGATAAGAAAGCCTTCTTCAGCGATCAATGCAAAGAAATAGAGGAAAACAACAGAAGGGGAAAGACTAGGGATCTCATCAAGAAAATTAGAGATAGCAAGGGAACATTTCATGCAAAGATGGGCTCGATAAAGGACAGAAATGGTATGGACCTAACAGAAGCAGAAGATATTAAGAAGAGATGGCAAGAATACACAGAAGAACTATACAAAAAAGATCTTCATGACCCAGATAATCACGATGGTGTGATCACTGACCTAGAGTCAGACATCCTGGAATGTGAAGTCAAGTGGGCCTTAGAAAGCACCACTACAAACAAAGCTAGTGGAGGTGATGGAATTCCAGTTGAGCTATTCCAAATCCTGAAAGATGATGCTGTGAAAGCGCTGCACTCAATATGCCAGCAAATTTGGAAAACTCAGCAGTGGCCACAGGACTGGAAAAGGTCAGTTTTCATTCCAATCCCAAAGAAAGGCAATGCCAAAGAATGCTCAAACTACTGCACAATTGCACTCATCTCACACGCTAGTAAAGTAATGCTCAAAATTCTCCAAGCCAGACTTCAGCAATATGTGAACTGCGAAATTCCAGATGTTCAAGCTGGTTTTAGAAAAGGCAGAGGAACCAGAGATCAAATTGCCAACATCCACTGGATCATGGAAAAAGCGAGAGAGTTCCAGAAAAATATCTATTTCTGCTTTATTGACTATGCCAAAGCCTTTGACTGTGTGGATCACAATAAACTGTGGAAAATTCTTCAAGAGATGGGAATACCAGACCACCTGACCTGCCTCTTGAGAAACCTATATGCAGGTCAGGAAGCAACAGTTAGAACTGGACATGGAACAACAGACTGGTTCCAAATAGGAAAAGGAGTATGTCAAGGCTGTATATTGTCACCCTGCTTATTTAGCTTCTATGCAGAGTACATCATGAGAAACGCTGGGCTGGAAGAAGCACAAGCTGGAATCAAGATTGCCGGGAGAAATATCAATAACCTCAGATATGCAGATGACACCACCTTTATGGCAGAAAGTGAAGAGGAACTCAAAAGCCTCTTGATGAAAGTGAAAGTGGAGAGTGAAAAAGTTGGCTTAAAGCTCAACATTCAGAAAACGAAGATCGTGGCATCCGGTCCCATCACTTCATGGGAAATAGATGGGGAAACAGTGGAAACAGTGTCAGACTTTATTTTTTGGGGCTCCAAAATCACTGCAGATGGTGACTGCAGCCATGAAATTAAAAGACGCTTACTCCTTGGAAGAAAAGTTATGACCAACCTAGATAGCATATTCAAAAGCACAGACATTACTTTGCCAACAAAGGTCCATCTAGTCAAGGCTATGGTTTTTCCAGTGGTCATGTATGGATGTGAGAGTTGGACTGTGAAGAAGGCTGAGTGCCGAAGAATTGATGCTTTTGAACTGTGGTGTTGGAGAAGACTCTTGAGAGTCCCTTGGACTGCAAGGGGATCCAACCAGTCCATTCTGAAGGAGATCAGCCCTGGGATTTCTTTGAAGGGAATGATACTAAAGCTGAAACTCCAGTACTTTGGCCACCTCATGCGAAGATTGACTCATTGGAAAAGACTCTGATGCTGGGAGGGATTGGGGGCAGGAGGAGAAGGGGATGACAGAGGATGAGATGGCTGGATGGCATCACTGACTCGATGGAAGTGACTCTGGGTGAACTCCGGGAGTTGGTGATGGACAGGGAGGCCTGGTGTGCTGCGATTCATGGGGTCGCAAAGAGTCGGGCATGACTGAGCGACTGAACTGAACTGAATACTCCCTTTCTGGTTTCTTTTAAGATGCTATACCATCTTGAAGGTCCCAAAGAGAAGTATTTACTCCTTACAAGATAAATTCTAACTCCCCTGGAACAAACACACAAATATGCAGCTACAAATAAATATTTTCTCCAAAACTCCAGGCTTAAGACCATATGGTCAGCTGAATTCCTAGAAGACACAGTTCCCCAAAGGTGATACCAGGCTGATCCAGGAAGAGGTGATAAACCTGTTGCTTAAAGTGTTTGCAACAAAGCACAAAATACAAAGGTGTAAGGTGCTCAAGGTGTAAAGCTATTAAACCGTAAGATTAATTCTGTAAAGCACACAAGTACAACCAAAAAAAGAAACAAACCTGTTTTTATATTATAAAGCAGTTATCAAATGTCATAAACTCCTCTTACAGTCTTCTGTTTTCTACCGTGAGCCTCATTTCACTAATACACCCCCAAACCACTTTGTGGAAATGTTTTACATGTCAACAAAGAAGCAAACAGTAACTAGAGTAGGCAACGGGAAATTCAGCTCAGACTTACAGGTTTATATATAGAGTCGCCAGACATTCTTTTCTTTATTCTGCCCTTTGCACTTGTATTCTCTAGACCGTGTGTCTAAATGCTATGATGGATGATCAAATGTCTTTGAATACAATACATTACCTCCTGTTGAAACCCACAGTATTCGCCCCTGTTTTTGCGGTAGACTCCCCACCCACTTTTACTAGTACAGTGGTGGATTTTGCTTTCATTCCTCAGCTACATACACTAAATTCCATCCAGAGCTCTTATTTGCCTGGCTTTTTTGGCATCTTTCTATGTGCGTCTGCATTCCTCCAAAGGTAACATCTTCATCCTTTTCCATTTCCCTTCTTTTCCATTTCCTATGGTTTTCTCTGTTTCTGTCCTTCAGCCAACCCTCCCTGCAGCTACATGTGTTTTCAAACCTTCCCCATAATTTTAAATTATCCTGGTATTCTTAGCCTTTGGGCTTTCAGGACTTACTCGAACTCTCTCATCTTTCATCTGCCACCATTCCAATTATTTCTGGATCTCATTTTGCATGGGCTACCCATAGCTTCTTTTTAAGTAAAATTTACTTTCTGAATAGTGAGATGATTTATTTACCAGGATAGATGCTTTCTGTAACCTCTTTGCAGCACAAATTCAAAGTCTTCAAGATGAGTGATCCACCTGTCTATTTGCTTCCAGTCTAAACTATCCAGAGTTCTAGTTTATCTCCTTGTCATTAATGATATGGATCACATTCCCTGTCAGAAAGTGTTCCCAGAATTGGAAACTTAGGCTAAGAGTGAGCCTGTATCAATGGCAAGTTACCTGTATCTCCTCTGTTACCATCCTACATTGCTTGTCTTCCCCATAATCTCATCATCCAGGTGGCTGTTGTTCAGTCGCTAAATTGTGTCCAATTCTTTGCAGCCCCATGAGTCACAGCACACCAGGGTTCCCTGTCCTTCACTATCTCCCAGAGTTTGCTCAAACTCATGTCTATTGGGTCAATGATGCCATCCAATCATCCCATCCTCTGCCACCCCCTTCTCTTCCTGCCCTCAATCTTTCCCAGCATTGGGGTCTTTTCCAATGAGTTGACTCTTCACATCAGATGGCCAAAGTATTGGAGCTTCGGCATCAGTACTTCCAATGAATATTCAGTGTTGATTTCCTTTAGGATTGACTGGTTTGATCTCCTTGCTGTCCAAGGAACTCACAAGAGTCCTCTCCAGCACCTCAGTTCAAAAGCATCAATTCAAGACTTCACTGGTTAAGTGGTTAAGACTCCATGCTTCCACTGCAGGGAGCATGGGTTCATTCTATGATTGGGGAACTAAGATCCCACATGCTTCAAGCCATGACCCAAAACAAAAAAAAAACAAACATAGTCTCATCATCCTTCCCAAAAGGACTTTCTGAACTTTACACCAGGAACACTCACTTAGAAGTCTGTTCATGACAAACCTAGACAGCATATTAAAAGGCAGAGACATTACTTTGCCAACAAAGGTCCGTTTAGTCAAAGCTATGGTTTTTCCAGTAGTCATGTATGGATGTGAGAGTTGGACTATAAAGAAAGCTGAGCGCTGAAGAATTGATGCTTTTCAACTGTGGTGTTGGAGAAGACTCTTGAGAGTCCCTTGGCCTGCAAGGAGATCCAACCAGTCAATTCTAAAGGAAATCAGTCCTGAATATTCATTGGAAGGACTGATGCTGAAGCTGAAACTCCAATACTTTGGCCACCTGATGCAAAGAGCTCACTCATTAGAAAAGACCCTGATGCTGGGAAGGATTGAAGGCAGGAGAAGGGGATGACAGAGAATGAGATGGCTGGATGGCATCACCAACTCGATGGACATGAGTCTGAGTAAGCTCCAGGGGTTGGTGATGGACAGGGAAACCTGGCATGCTGCAGCCCCTGGGACTGCAAGAGTCTGGCATGAGCAACTGAGCAACTGAACTGAACTGAAGGAGCAAGAAATTCTAATGCTATTTAGTCTGTTAAAGAGACTAGAAAAAATCAAAATTTTCCAATTCAGTTTTAAAAAACAACTACCATAACCCTGGTACCAAAAAACTGGCAAATACAACACAGAAATCTATAGACCAACATCATTTAGGAATGTTTGCATGAACACATGAAAAATATTAGCAAACCACACCAGCAACAATTTTAAAAATAATAAGCTATTAACAATGACCCCCAATTCTTTGCCATTCCTGCCGCTGGAAGCCGGAACCTAATTCCCTTCCACCTGCATCTACACTGACCTTAGTGACGGGCTTGACGAATAAAATCCAGTGGAAATGACACTTGAAAACTTCTATGGTTAGGTCATAACCATAGAGTTGGAGGAGTCTTGCAGCTTCCATGTCTGGGATCATTTGCTTTTGCAAGCCAGATAAGATGTAAGAAATGTGATAACCCAGAAGTCACTATGCCCTGAGAACTTCAAGTGAGAAAAAGAGTCACTATGCATGAGAGCTTGTGGAGCAGGAGAAAGAAACCAAGGGGTACCCAGCAAGCTGACACGTAAATGAAAAACCCATCCTGGGAGCGGGTCCTTCAGCTCCAATTGCCCCAGCCGATACAATGAGGATCAGAGATGAATGGTTCAACCAAGCCCTTCCTTAGCTCCTGACAATAAACAAACAGGAATCATTCCATGAACACAAGTACTTTCAACACTAGTAAATCATTCACATCAATAAGTCCAAAGAAGAAAAATCATATGATCATGTAAAAGTTGCGAAAAAGATATTTGAAAAAAAATCAAAATATACTCTTGGTTTTTAAAGAGCACAGTCACAGTAGAATATGAATGTGTTCATACTCTTTTAATGTAACTTGGTAAAGAGAAGTTCTCAATCTAATGGCTAATTTAATACCTAAAGATACAACAATAAAAGCATTCCATTAAACTGAGAAATAAGACAGGAATATGCCTGTCATTTAGTATCATTTTAGAAGAGCTTTGCAATTAAAATGGATAGAAAAGCAAAATAAAAGTTTAAGTATTGACTGTAACCCACCAGGCTCCTCTCTCCATGGGATTCTCCAGGCAAGAGTACTGGAGTGGGTTGCCATTTCCTTCAGGGGATCTTCCCGACCCAGAGATCGAACCCGGGTTTCCCACATTCCAGGTAGACGCTTTAACCTTTGAGCCACCAGGGAAGCGAAACTACTAAGTTTCGTGGGAAAGCCACTTGAACAATCGTGGTTGTTGTTGTTAGTCGCTAAGCCATGTCTGACTCTTTTGCAACCCCATAGACTGCAGCTCTCCAGGCTCCTCTGTCTGTGGGATTTCCCAGGCAAGAGTACTGGAGTGGGTTGCCACGTCCTTTTCCAGGGGATCTTCCTGACTCAGAGATCAAACTCGTGTCTTCTGCATTGGCAGGCAGATTCTTTACCACTTAGCCACCAGAGAGGCCCTCACTTGAACAATAAATATTTTAAAAATCATACTTTTTTTATATATCCTAAATAAACCACTAGAATGGTTGAAGAGAACCACTCACAATAGTAATAAAGGGTAATAATGCTGAAAATAAATGATAAATAAAATAATGTTGAAAAGGTAATAATGCTGAAGATCCAGTAATCAAGTTAATAAGAATATACAGGATGGATATGAAGGAAATTATTAAAATTTTACTAAAGGACATAAAGAAAAACATGAATAAATTAAAAGATATATTATGTTTCCAGATAAAATTACCCAATACTGTAAAGATTTCCACCAAATTTATCTATGAACTCAAAGTATTAATACAGCAAAATATCAATAGGTATCTCTAAAAGATTATATTTTCTAATTTTAAAAAATTTTGCTTGTATGATTTTTTTACTTTTTCTCTGATGAACATGTTACTTTTAAAACTTAAAACCAAAAATGCAGGCATATTTCTTAAGTATACCCACTGTCAAGTCAACATTACATCCTTGAGTTAATTTAAGCCTTTGCTTGAATCCCATCATATTTTGACCTAACTGCTCTTAGAATAATGAATCGTGATTTTACTGTAAATATATAAAGCTGCACTTTCTTTTGTCTCGAAACTACCTTCAGTATATGTTCCTTACCCTTACTTTGCCGAGTTGTTACTCACCTACTTCATTCCCTTCATGACACTGTAAATTTTTTATCACTTCCCTCTCTACCTTCATCTTTCCAGATTGAGAACATTAAGTAGTCAGCCCATCCTCATAAAGAAGCACTCATTTGCTCCATCTCTGTTTTTACAGCATCATTAAAATGACCACATGGCCAGAACTGAGCAGTATATTCCCAATTTATTTTTCCCTTACTTCCACTGTGTAAGAATTATTCCCCCAAATGTAAAATATCATCCTCCATATAATTTATAAGAGTTTTGAGCCAAATATGTCTTCTGCACTATCCACTGGGAAAAGCGAATCTCTCTTTAGGTCAATTTCAGTGACAACATCTATATTACCATAGCTTTTTATTCCACAAATAGACATAGATTCGCCTAGACTAGGCAGATGTATCTGTATCCAAATTCACAGGGAAGGTCTTTTGTGAATCAATAAGTGAGATCCCAGTGTCATTTTTCTTGCTGTCAAAATGCCATAGTAAAGGGGGAAAGGTCCCAACCCAGCCTGTGTACATTGTTGGTTTTAGACTCTTTTCAGATTACTCTGTGTTGCCTGTGAGGTGGGGGAGGGGCGCACTGCTCAGACACAAGCACACAGAAAGTCTGAACCGGTCTGATCGATGTGCAGAGCTGCCTGGAAGACGTGGGAGGTCTACCATTTGAATTTGGATGAAAGAGCCTGGCAGCAGGCTGGAAAAGGGACAAGACCAGGTGGCAGACAAACACGTGGACCATTGAGGAAAGGAGTCCAAGGACATAGCTAGCTGGCTTGGCTGCTAATGGAGCAGGCACACGAATTTAAGGGCTCCTGTAGGAAGAGCTAGTGGACAGCCATGAGCCACTGATGATCAGCAGGAGAATGCTCCCACAGACCAGTGACAAGTCCGCTCCAGTTAATGTCACATGGGAGGGGGATGTTGGTACTTCCTTTTCGCTTTTTTCTCACCCATACTGCCGCAGCCTCCCAATGAGTTCCATTCTTCTCCACTTCCTCTTACACATTGGTGTCAAAGTGATATGTTTAAATGAAGTTCTTATGTTATTACCTTTATAGTTTATTAGAAAAAAAAAAAAAGTCATCTCTTGGACCCTCCTGCTTCCTCTGCAAGCCTTTCAGGATAGAGCAAAAATTGCATCACTTGACATATGAGGTCCTTCCAAACCAGGCTCAGCCTCTCACCCAAGACTCACACTATCCCAGCTCCCAAACTCTCCCTTCACCTTTGCTGGGCATCCTTCTGCATGGAGTTTTTGGCTTCCCATCCCTGCTTGTACAAGTATCACCCACTCTTCTTTAAGACCCGCCCAGCATCCCCAACTGGGACCCAACAATCAAGTTTTTCTCTTTACCTTTCTATTCTTGAAGTGCTTTCAGTGAATCTCCATAAATTTTTTAGTACAGTAATAAAAAAAAAAGCACTTATAAAGTGTTCATTAAATATCTTGAGTATCTTGCTGAGTACTTGTCTTAATTAGAGATCCTCAGGTTGTGGGAAATGGAAGCTTGCTTGATCCAAAAAAAAAAAAAAATGTGTGGGGGGTATTTATTATAAAACTCAAGGCACCCAGAGCAAGATATACAATCAAGCTTCCAGAGGGACTGAAAAATGATCAGTAATAAGGAAATTTGTGCATGTGTCTGTCTCTCTGTCTCTTTCTCTTTCATTTTGCATCGCTTCTTCCTGTTTGCTGCCTACTACAATGGAGAGAGTTGGAAGATCTTCCTTCGACCCCCTACCAACCACTACAAAACAAAACTTGACTCCATTTCTATTCCAGACTGTTGACTGAATATTATTTATATATGCAGATCACTATGTATAAAAATAATTGTTGGAAAAAGAGCAAACATAGATCATCTGTATTAGGTAAGCATACTCTATTTAATCAAGTCTAAGACTCCACTGATTGTGAGAAACACCTCCATTTTAGGTATCATCGAGAAAGAAAACTAGAAGAGTGAAAAGGCAGCCTTGAAACTCAACATTAAAAAAACTAAGATCATGGCATCTGATCCCATCACTTCATGGCAAATATAAGGGGTAAAAATGGAAGCAGTGGCATATTGTATTTTCTTGATATCCAAAATCACTGTAGATGGTGACTGCAACAATGAAATTAAAAGACACTTGCTCCTTGGAAAGAAAGCTATGACAAACCTAGACACCATACTGAAAAGCAGAGACATTACTTTGCCAACAAATGTCCATATACAAAGCTATAGTTTTCCCAGTAGTCATGTACGAATGTGAGCATCAGACCATAAAGAAGGCTGAGTGCCAAAGAATTGATGCTTTCAAACTATGAAGCTGGAGAAGACTCTTGAGAGACCCTTGGACAGCAAGGAGATCAAACCAGTTGATCCAGTTCAAGGAAATCAACCTTGAACACTCATTGGAAGGACTGCTGCTGAAGCTGAAGCTCCAATACTTTCGGCATCTGATGAGAAGAGCTGACTCATTTGAAAAGACCCTGATGCTGGGAAAGATTGAAGGCAAAAGGAGAAGGGGACGACAGAGGATGAGATGGTTAAATAGCATCACTGACTCAATGGATATGAATTTGTGCTAACTCCAGAGATAGTAGAGGACAGAGGAGCCTGGCGTGCCACAGTCCATAGGATAACAAAGAGTTGAACATGACTTAGCATCTGAACAACAACAAGAAGAAAGAAAAACAAAAAGGCTACCTTTTATTATTGCCAAGAAGCTGTCAACTGTAAGACACATTCTTATTTTTAGAAATGCTAACATGTAAAACAATGATTCTTAATGAAATATATAGAAAACAAAGTGTAATCTTCCTTTGTATAGCGCCTAAGATCTCAAAAGGAGAAGTTGTTTACACCACCTTCCAGGGAGATGGCCCAAACCACCAGTTAACTAATACATAGGCTTCCCTAGTGGCTCAGACAGTAAAGAATCTGCCTGCAATGCAGGAGATTTGGGTTTGATCCCTGGGTCGGGAAGATCCCTAAGAGAAGCAAATGGCTACCCACTCCAGTATACCTGGCTGGAGAATTCCATGGACAGAGGAGCCAAGCAGGCTAGACTCCATGGAATCACAAAGAATCCAACACAACTGAGTGATAGGCTCCAAGTGGAGGACCCAGCAGCTGGAGATCATATCACAATCTGTCAGAAACTCATCCCAAAGATGTCTTCAATGACAGTCAGTCAGTCAGTAATTAAAGGCCTGTTCAGCTCAGTTCAGTCGCTCAGTGGTGTCCAACTCTTTGCGACCCCATGGACTATGGCACGCCAGGCTTCCCTGTTCATCACCAACTCCTGGAGCTTACTCAGACTCTTGTCCATTGAGTCAGTGATGCCATCCAATCATCCAATCCTCTGTTGTCCCCTTCTCCTCCTGCCTTCAATCCTTCCCAGCATCAGGGTCTTTTCTAATGAGTCAGTTCTTCACATCAGGTGGCCAAAGTATTGGAGTTTCAGCTTCAGCATCTGTCCTTCCAATGAATATTCAGGACTGATTTCCTTTAGGATGGACTGGTTGGATCTCCTTGCAGGCCAAGGGACTCTCAAGAGTCTTCTCCAACACCACAGATCAAAAGCATCAATTCTTTGGTGCTCAGCTTTCTTTATAGTTCAACTCTCACATCATGTACTCCTGGAAAAACCAAAGCTTTGACTAGATGGACCTTTGTTGGCAAAAGTAATGTCTCTCTGTTTTTTAATATGCTATCTAGGTTGGTCATAACTTTTCTTCCAAAGAGCAAGTGTCTTTTAATTTCATGGCTGCAGTCACCATCTGCAGTGATTCTGGAGCCCCAGAAAATGAAGTCTGTCACTGTTTCCATTGCTTCCCCACCTATTTGCCATGAAGTGATGGGACCAGACGCCATGATCTTAGTTTTCTGAATGTTGAGTTTTAACCCATGAACAGTATGAAAATTGTCAGACTTCTTAATTTTTGCCCCTCTAGTAGAATGATGGAAACAACATACAATTTACCATCATTTTATAAAGTTTAAACAATATGAATAATAAATTATATAAGTTGTATATACTTGTGCAAAAAACACAAAGCTCAGGATTGTAATTATATCTAAAAAGAGCAAAGTAATTGGATTATATTATGTAATATGCTACAGGGACTTCCCTGGTAGTCCAATGGATAAGACTCCATACTTCCATTACAGAGGATGCAAGTTTGATCCCTGGTCAGGGAACTAAGATCTCACATGCCTCACCATGCAGCCAAAAAAATAATGATAATAAGACATATATAATGTACATACAATATACATACAGTTTATATATTTTTACTATTCAAATAACATAATAAAATACTATTTTAATTGCTTTATTCTCTATTCTCACAACATTGAAACAATGACTGCAAATACCTTTAAAATTGCATTCTTACAGCCTTATTATCCACAGAAAAAAAAGAAAAGATAGCTCTTCTCTTCTTGCTCCAGATAGAAAAAAATCTCAGAAAAGGACTCTAATTGACCTAAATTAGATCATGTGTTCAGCTCTGAACCAATTACTGCAGCCAGGAGTGATAAATACAGTGACTGGTCTGTCCTGGGTCGACCTCTGTGGTCAGAGAGATAGGATCTGTTGCCATAAAGGATAGGGTGGTGGCCAAGGAGCATGAAAAGGCAAAACATGACACAAACTGCAAATTTAGATCAACTTCTAAAAACCATACAAACAATGGGTAACAGAGCTGCCATTCAAACCCAGATCTGCATAACTCTGGGGCCTGGGCATTAACTATTTCGATTCTAGCTTCTGCTGGATTAGAATATTATGAGTTTTCTCTAGTGTTATGCCAGGATTTTCTTAAAGGCTGGGACCCTGTCATGTTTGTCTTTCTCTTCAGGTCCTAGAAATACTACCTGGTACTTTTTAGGTGTTTTGGGAATTGAGTCTCCAAACTACAGACTGCTTACTTGAACATATTCTTATGTCAACCTGGATGTGACCATTTCTGAGACCAGCTGTGTAGGCCTTGTGCTCAGAAGAGAACAGATGGGGATCTGAAGAGTGGGCAAGGGTGGAACATTTTAATTTCAAGAACATTTTAGCGCCACAAAAGTAAAAAGGGAAATAGAAATACTAGAAATGTTATATTCAAAGTAAAGTTGCCTGATGATCAAAAGTGAACAGAAGAAGAGTAGCAAGGGGACTTCCTTGGTGGTCCGGTGGTTAAGAATTCATCCGCCAATGCAGGGGACACAGGTTTGATCCCTGGGCCAGGAAGATTCCACGTGCCTCGGAGAAGTTAAGCCCATGACCCACAACTACTGAGCCCACACGGTGCGAGTACTGAAGCCTCACGCCCTCGAGCCCATGTTCCACGAGATAAGCCACAGCGATGAGAGGCCCAGGCACAGCAACTAGAGTGTAGCCCTGCTCACCACAACTAGGGGAAGCAACGGAGACCGAGTGCAGCCAAAACTAAATACATTTTTCAAAATTTAATACAAAAGAAGAGTGGAAAGGACCAGCTAGCCTATATTTTTCTTACTGAGAAAAAGATGATTGTCTAGATTTGTTACTTCTATTACTTTTTTTTTTTTTGATAAATACTTTAGGAAGAAAAACGGCTTTGGGTGGGGCCAACAGGGACTTTAATGCATGATTACAATTATTGCAACAAAAATGTGCTCATGAGATTACTTGCAAACTTAAAAATCAATCATCACGGTGTAAATGCATGCATGAAGTCGCTTGGCAATAATTACCAGTTTTCTGTCTCTTTCCACTTCCCCCAGCTCTGGTGATGTGAAGGTATTGTTCAAGAAATGATCTTTATCTTCTTTTATTTTCATGTGGTCATGGCTGGTTTTCCTCTTTTTATTCCACAGAATCATGTCTTTCCCTGGTACTTGTCTTTTATGTTTCTTTGTGAAGCCTAAAATAAAACAAAGAAAGAGATCATTTCTTTGTTAAGTATAATCTTATTTCTCACTATTCATTTTGTCTTACTTTGGAATGCTTCTAGTCTCCACTGGACTTTGGATCTACATATTTAAACTTTTATTTTCATTTTAGTCTTTCAATCCTTTTGTTCTCCTTTCTTTGTTTCACACACAAAAAAGTACATTTCATTTTAAATGACTCACCATTGTATTGCTTCCTTGGCTTTCATAGCCATTAAGTTGAATATAGTCTATTAATTTAGAGTGGTGTTATGCTGTCTTGGCTCAGGCTGCTTCTAATTTTGCTGAAGGATTTGTATGTGGCTGCAATTAATTTATTTTTAAATATTTTCTTTCTTTCCCTCTGTCCTCTTTTTGGTATTATCCAATCTGATACCCACCAGAGCATTATACTCTGATCCAAATTGTGCCCCATTTCAAATTTCAACTTTTTCAGTTTTTCCCTTCCTATTAGACTCACTTGGCTTCTAATTCCAATCCAGCTACCCACAGGATTGCTTCACCGGAGGCATTAACACTGATGTTTATTCAGGTGATTTTGAAGTGAGTTTTACACTGCATATACTAGGGAAAAGAAGAAGGGAGAAAAGTAGAGAAATTGAAAATAATAATTGTTTCAGTCTTGAAACTAAATATTCCCTTTTGACTATGTACAATGTTAGGATTTTTGTGGGCCCTTATTTAATCATCCCATTGCTTTGCCTGTATGGACTTGAGAGGAGAGTAGACTCAAAATAGCAGTAGAAGAATTAAGAACCCTGATTCAAGACCTCTTGGCCCCTTGCCCTGATCCTCCTCCCTTACCTCTTACTTAGCAAACATTAGCTCCAAATCTGTCCTTCTTCTTTGAGCAAAAGAAAGAAGTATGCTTTCACCATCTTCTTCTCTAGTCTAACTGATGTAAGCAAAAAAACAAGTATGGTCTAGCTGGGCTTTGGAAACTTTTCAAAGATGGCATTACAACCATGCCACAAGGGCAAGGTCTTAACACACTTAACTCGTGGAAAGCCTTGGCGCAAGGAGCTAAGGCTAGAGGTTTGGTCGAATTCATTAACTCTCCAAACTGCAGATTGCTTATTCAAACATATTCTTATATCAACACATGTTGGAGACCAGTTGTGTGGGTCTAGTACTCACAAGAGAGCAGATGGGAAGGAGAGCCCATCCCACGGAATATCAGAAGGGTAGGTCCTGGGGCATTCACCCACCCCTGCCTTGGTCTCTTCTGGGCTGTCCACCACATGTGAGAGTCATGTGACTACAGCCACAGGCAAAATGAGTTTGCCTCCCAGAATGAGTTCTGCGGCCTCAGTTCTAAAGATCTGAAGCATTGCATTGCTAACTACAATGCAGTGCCATGCCTTCTCAGCTTCAGGTATCAGACTCATAGCAAATTTGAGGTGAAAATCACCAAGAAACTGTCTTGTTGCATGTCTTGTGGAGACATAGGAAGGCCTATGGAAAAACAAAAGACATGCCATCACAGAGAAGCTGGGTCCCATCTCAAGAGCTCTGGCTCTGCGGCCCTGGTAGACTGGCAGGACCTATCTTGATGGCCATCAGACTTCACTGAGGTTGAATTAGGCTGTTGCCCGCAGGGTCTGTCCCTTAGTTACAGGAGTTTTCACTGTCACCCCCACCATGACTCACCAACACAAGCCTGCAAATCCTAGGGGCAGGACCAAATCTCACAAATCTCACAGAGAACTGTGAATGTGTCCCTAAGTCTCTTCCATGCAATGCTAGTACTTCCTGTTGGTTAGAGTCTATGCTGATAAGTCCAGAGCTTGGGCAATACATGAACCAGTTTCTCACAGGGGAAAATTCTACTCCATAGTCAGAAACTAAACCTGTAAGTCTAGCCAGACAGTTTGCAACTATGAACTTAATGAAATTAGTCAATTTTCTATTCAGTTTTTCTACTGTGTTAGTGAATGAACACATCACTTTACACTGCATCAGAATCAGTGTCTAAAGAAGTCAGTGACTGGAACAAAGTAGCCAGGGGCTATCAGGGGAGAACAAGATAGAAAAAAATTTCATCTGAAAAAGCAGAAAAATTAAAAGTAACAAAATCTGAAAAGCCTCCTATAATTACAGCAAGCCAGACACAGGTGTATTCAAAGTTCTGTATTCTATAGCTGCAAAGGAAAACTGATGTATTCTTGGGAGCTTCTGAATTTAGGGATAAGAAATTGAATTAAAGAAATACCAAAAGCCATTGCTAGAGGTGATGCTAAAGATAGTAGGAGAAGCTAAATCTCAACTCTTCTCACTAAAAAAATCTCCCTTGAAACAAGCTCAGGACATCCTCACACTAATAAAGGAAGTGAGATACATGAGAGAAACTACCAGTGAATTGAGACTAAGATAAGGAGGGCTGGTCTGAGAAAAGAAAGTTGTCTCATTCACTATGATGGAAGCATGTATTAGTACATTTCTGAAAAGCAGTGGGGCGACATAGTTGTCAAAATCCTTCAAAATATGTATCACCTTTGACTTACTAACCTTACTTACAGGCATCTACCCTAAGAAAACAATTTAAAAGGCGGAGAATAGGCCTGTCACAGAATTATTTATAATCCTGAATATTCACTGGAAGGACTGATGCTGAAGCTGAAACTCCAATACTTTGGCCACCTGATGTGAAGAACTGACTCATTTGAAAAAACCCTGATGATTGAAGGTGGGCAAAGGGGATGACAGAGGATGAGATGGTTGGATGGCATCACCGACTCAATGGACATGAGTCTGAGTAAACTCCAGGAGTTGATGGACAGGGAGGCCTGGCGTGCTGCAGTCCATGGGGTTGCAAAGAGTCGGACACGACTGAGTGACTGAACTGAACTGAGACGTCTAAGAAGACAATAGGACAATACCCACTATAGAAAATTAAGCAATTATTTAAGTTGCACTTTTGAGATAAATCAGTAATATGAGAACATGCTCAGAATATATTAGTTAATAGATGCAACATGACATAAGTAGAATTATCTTAGGTTTGTTTATGAATATTTTTGAAAGGAAATACAATATTACTAATGGTTCTTCCTCAATTGTAGATTCATATTACCAAATTTTCTGCAACAAACCAGTATTACTTTTACAATCACCATAAAAGGTTTTTTTTGAAATAAAATTTTAAAGTTTATGCCACAATGTTGGAGAGAGGGAAGAGAATAATACAACACTATATAAGAAAAAAGGGTCTGAAAGGAAACATTTAAAATATTAAGCTGTTAACTTTATTGTTTTAGATTGCTACAAAAATTTTTTTCTACTTTTTGGTATTTTTATATTTTTCTTTAAGGAAAATGAGTCTTTTTTTAAACTGGAAGTAATGTTTCTAAATTTTCTCATTAAGGATAATGTAAAGGACTTCTTTCTATTTGGTCTTTTATTGAAAGATGTAATGAGAGAAACTTTTCACGTTGCTTTTAAAATTGGCCACCAGACCCAAAAAGTAAACCATTTGTTTGTGCCTCTGCCAAGTTCAGAGTGTTTAATAAATTCATTACAAAAATTTTATTATCAAGTTTGCCTTGTATTACTAAGTGAATACATTCAAGCATTTCATAAGCAAATCATATCTATTGTACAATGCAATGGTTTTAAAATATATCTCAAATTATAAATATTTATAACCAGTAATCATTCCCTATGGTCTTCTTTTTAAGCTACCATATATACACCTCATAACTAAATTAGTGGCACAATATTTAAAATAATCACAAATCTGCATGATTTCTGAGAGAGGCAAGAAAGGAAGGAAAGCAAATATAAGGCACAGTCATTTCCTCAGTATCCATGGAAACTGGTTCGAGGAACCCCTTCAGATACCAAAACCCCTGGATGCTCAAGTCTCTTACCTAAAATGGTGTATTATTTGCTTATAACCTACATTTGTTGTTATTCAGTCACTTAGTTGTGTCCAGCTATTTGTGACCCAATGGACTGCAGCACACCAGGCTTCCCTGCTCTTCACTATCTACTGTAGTTTGCTCAGACTCATGTCCATTGAATCAGTGATGCCATCCAACCATCTCATCCTCTGTCACCCCCTTCTCCTCCTGCCCTCAATCTTTCCCAGTATCAGGGTCTTTTCCAATGAGTCAGTTCTTCGCCTCAGGTGGCCAAATTTGAGCTTCAGCATCAGTCCTTCCAATGAGTATTCAGGACTGATTTCCTTTAGGATGAACTGGTTGGATCTCCTTGCTGTCTAAGAGACTCTCAAGAGTCTTCTCCAGCACCACAGTGTGAAAGTAACAATTCTTCATCACTATAACCTACATATATCCTCTTGTATGATTTAAATCATCTCTAGATGACTTATAATACTTAATAAGTATAAATGCAATGTAAATAGTATTATAGATACAAAGTACTTGCTATGTAAGTAGTTGCAAATACTGTGTAAATAGTTGCCAGTGTGTGGCAAATTCAAGTTTTGCCTTTTGAAACTTTCTGGGATTTATTTGATCTTTTTCTGTTTTTGATCTACAATTGGTTGACTCCATGGATGCAGAGCCCAAAGATACAGAGGACTGACTATAGTCTGTCACTGTCTCTTACTGAGTGAGCTGACCACAGCCTCACCAAGATACGCAACTGGTTTCTTCTTTATGCAGGAATCTCCAGAGAGATCTCATGGAACCCCTGTATCTATGAACAGTCCATTGTGGGAGCAGGGCAGAGAATTCATCCACCATGTTCTTTCTGTCTACTGTCTCTACTAGACCAAAGGTTCCTCTACACTTCTGGGTATGTAAACTCCCCTACACTTCTGGTGTATTAGTGTTACTCAACCTCTCTAATTAGCCCCTTGCATAGTCAGATCCCATGCCACTTTCCAACAGTTCTTCTGAGCTTGGACTTGGTAGAAAGGCACGGTTGCTGCTGTTCCTGCCCGGTGAGCATAGTGGAGTCATATACAGGTAGAGCCCTGATGCTGGAAAGGCTGAGACAGCTGTCAGTGTTAAAGAGAATGATGATGGCCAAGGGTTCTCCACTGAGCAAATAGCCAGGGCCCAGAAGGTGGAGTCAAGCACATCTGAAGATGTCCATTAACTTGGACCTCACAGTCCTAAATCTAATGTTTGCACAGCACCCTTCCTATTATCTTGACAATTAGGTAACAGAGAATTGACTCATTCCCCCCACTGCTGTTAAGAAACAGCTACTTCTTTCCTTTTATCACCATTCTTAATCTTGAGTTACTCCATCTGGTTTGCATTTCTTCCCAGAAAGCTCTTGATGCCCTTATTTCCAAACTCTTCTCTGTACATGAAGCTATTTCTTTCCCACCAATTTTTGTAATCCCTGCTGGAAAATACACCCAGAGCCCCTGGGCTTCTGCCCATTCTGCTTTTCATTACTGCAATTGCAATGTGGTTAAACCAGTAATGTGGAAACCATGTGTGCACATTTGCATTGTATTCTACTCCAACATTTGATAAGAGAAGGTTTAACAAACACACGGGCACACGTGACTCACGCTTCTCTGCTGGGCAGTGCAGTGTTTGAATGAAGACATGATGACATCTCTGGGACAGGGGGAACAGAGCAGAAATGCCTGGGTCTGCAGTATAAGCTTTCCAATTTCAAAACGGAAAATATTTCAAAAATATTTCACTAAACCCTTGCGTGCAGGTGACAAAAACCTTATGAGAAACATGAAAAATTTAAAAAAACAGGCCATTAATAAATAAAAACATTTTTCCCACAGACAAACCAGCCTTTGAGTCCTTTATCCAAGGCCCTCTTTTGACATTTCCAGGATTCTTGTATTTATATTCAAGCTGATCGAACAAATCATCCCCAAGTTACCACACAATCACTTTTTGTGGGTTTTCTTCTTTCCTCTTGATTAGTTTTTCTCTTCAGACCTTTGGCTGGCTGTTTTGCTACTGTTACCAGGCCTGAAGTTCCCACTGCAGTTAACAGAAGGATGAGTAGTAATGCTGTGTTCTCAACTTTTTTTCACTGTGAGCAGGAAAGGACCATTTAGAGATTGATCTCCCCATCAGAGAACCATGTCACCCAATCTCTCTGCTCTGCAACTTACCACAAGATTGATGGTAAATATAATATATATGAAAATGAAGGAGGAAATGCATGCAAAGCTCAAGTGGTGGTGCAGGGTGTTGGAAACGACGTTGTGTGGTACATCATTTCATTGGAATTTCTCGTTTTCAGGACATTGACTCTAAAATTACTATAGTCATAGTGTTTAATGTTCCTGTGTTGGGATTCCAGAGTTTTTTAAAAAATGATTTGAAGTCATAAAAGCAAAACTGACTTATTTGGACTGAGACTGTAGTGTGACCAAAAAATTGCAAGAAAATAAGAAAAGGTATAAACATACACACACTTACAGTCAGCTTAATACTCTATTTGTAGAACATCAAGGAGGGTGTCAGCAAAAGAACAAACAGCATAATAGTAAACTTATGAAGCTTAAGTTCAAAGGCCTTGGGAAAGGACCTAGCAACATGGTCAGAGGTTTTTGTAAAATTTGCAAAAATAAGTTATTTTAACCAAGATGATTAAGAATGCTCTCTCTCTCTCCAATTTCCCCACTGTATTAAAGAAAAAAAGAGAGAAGGCCCAAATAAGCACAATGAGAAATGAAAGATGAGAAATAATAACCAATACCAGAGAAATTCAAAAAAACTCAAGAGAATACTATGAACAGTTATATGCCAACAAACCAGACGATGTAGAAGAAATGGACAAATTTCTAGTAACATTCAATCAGCCAAGACTGATTCAAGAAGAAAGAGAGAATTTGAACAGCCCAATCTCTAGAAATAAAATTAAATTTTTAATTAAAAAACAAACAAACAAAAACGCCCAACCAACAGAAGTCCAGGACCAGACAGCTTCAGAGGGAAATTCTATCAAACATATTAGGTTGGTGCAAAAGTAATTGTAATTTTGTACTGTTGAATTTTACTGCTTGATACTGAAATACAGTCTTTAGATGTGGTTATGTTATACATCATTTTAATGTGTATTTCTCAATTTTTTTTTTGCTAAGGATATTACTTGTGGTTTATTTTATATTTATTTTAGACTATGGAAATAACATTAGACAAAAAGCAGATTCAAGTGATTTTCTTATTCGAGTTAAAAATAGATTGTAAAGCAATGGAGACAACTCGCAACATCAACAATGCATTTGGCCCAGGAACTGTTACTGAACATACACTGCAGCCGTGGTTTAAGAAGTTTTGCAAAGGAGGCAAGAGCCTTGACGGTGAGGAGCACAGTGGCTGGCTATCGGAAGTCGACGATGCTCAATTGAGAGGATCATCAAAGCTGATCCTCTTACAACTACACAAGAAGCTGCCAAAGACCTCAGCATCAACCAGTCTACAGTTGTCTGGCACTTGAAGCAAATTGGAAAGGTGAAAAAGCTCAAGCAGCAGGTACCTCATGAGCTGACCACAAAAAAAAAAAAAAAATCATTTTGAAGTGTCATCTTCTCTTATTCTACACAATAACAATGATTTCTCAATGAAACGGATTTTATACCACAACCAGCAATGACCAGCTCAGTGGCTGGACTGAGAAGAAGCTCCAAAACACTTCCCAAAGCCAAACTTGTGCCCAAAAGAGGTCATGGTCACTGTTCAGTGGTCTGCTGCCCATCTGACCCACCACAGCTTTCTGAATTCCAGAGAAACCATTACATCTGAGATGTATGCTCAGTGAGTTGATGAGATGCACCAAAAACTGCAAGGCCTAGAGCAGGCATTGATCAAGAGTTCAGTTCAGTTGCTTAGTCATGTCCAACTCTTTGCGACCCCATGGACTGCAGCACACCAGGCTTCCCCGTCCATCACCAACTCCCAGAGCTTGCTCAAACTCATGTCCATCGAGTCAGTGATACCATCCAACCATCTCATCCTCTGCCGTTCCCTTCTCCTCCCGCCTTCAATCTTTCCCAGGTCAAAAGCATCAGTTCTTTGGTGCTCGGCTTTCTTTATAGTTCAACTCTCACATCCATACATGACTACTGGAAAAACCATAGCTTTGACTAGACAGACCAAAGTGATGTCTCTGCTTTTTAATATGCTGTCTAGTTTGGTCATAGATTTCTTCCAAGGAGCAAGTGTCTTTTAATTTCATGGCTGCAATCACCATCTTCAGTGATTTTGGAGCCCCAAAAAATAAAGCTTCTCACTATTTCCCCATTGATTTTCCATGAAGTGTTGGGACCAGATGCCATGATCTTCATTTTCTGAATGTTGAGTATTAAGCCAACTTTTCACTCTCCTCTTTCACTTTCATCAAGAGACTCTTTAGTTCTTCTTTGCTTTCTGTCATAAGGGTGGTGTCATCTGCATATCTGAAGTTATCGATATTTCTCCCGGCAATCTTGATTCCAGATTGTGCTTCATCCAACCAGGCATTTTGCATGTGTACTCTGCACACAAGTTAAACAAGCAGGGTGACAATATACAGCCTTGACGTACTCCTTGCCCAATTTGGAACCAGTCTGTTGTTCCATGTCCAGTTCTAACTGTTGCTTCTTGACCTGCATATGGATTTCTCAGGAGGCAGATCAGGTGGTCTGGTATTCCCATCTCTTTAAGAATTTTCCACAGTGTGTTGGGGTCCACACAGTCAAAGGCGTTGGCATAGTCAATAAGGCAGAAATAGATGTTTTTCTGGAACTCTCTTGTTTTTTTGATGATCCAGTGGATGTTGGCAATTTGATCTCTGGTTCCTCTGCCTTTTCTAAATCCAGCTTTAACATCTGGAATTTCACAGTTCCTGTATTGCTGAAGCCTAACTTGGAGAAATTTGAGTACTGATCAGCAGAATGGGCCCAATTCTCCACGACAATGCCCAACAACATGTAACACAACCAACACTTCAAAAGTTGAACAAACTGGGCTACAAGATTTGCGTCATCTGCCATATTCACCTGACCTCTCACCAACTGACTACCACTGCTTCAAGCATCTCGACAACTTTTTACAGGGAAAACGCTTCACAACCACAGGAGGCAGAAAATGCTTTCTAAGAATTCATTCAATCCTGAAGCACTGATTTTTATGCTACAGGAATAAACAAACTTATTTCTCATTGGCAAAAATGTGTTGATTGTAATGGTTCCTATTTTGATTAATAAACATATGCTTGAACCTAGTTATAATGATTAAAAATTCACAGTCTGAAACTGCAATTACATTTTCATCAACTTAATATAAAGAACTAATAACTCTCCTTCCCAAACTATTCCAAAAAAAAAGAAAGAAACAGGAGGAAACACTCCAAAATTCATCCTATGAGGCCACCATTATCCTGATTCTGAAACCAGGTTAAAACACTACAAAGAAAGAAAATCAAAGGCCAATATCTTTGATGAATATAGATGCAAAAATCCTCAACCAAATAATAGCAAACTGAATCCAACAATGTATAAAAAGGGCCATACACCACAGTCATGTTGGATTTACTCCAGTGTCACAAGGATGGTTCAATGTATGCAGATCAATCAATGTGATATACCACATTAACAAAAGGAAAGAAAAAAAATCACATGATCATCTTAATAGATGCAGAAAAAGCATTTGACAAAATTCAACATCCACTCATTCATCCCTGGACTGGGACTATTACAACCCACTCCAGTATCCTTGCCTGGAGAATTCCACGAGCAGAGGAGCCTGGTGGACTATAATTCATAGAGTTGCACAGAGATGGACATGACTGAGCAACTAACACTTTAACATCCACTCATGATAAAAACTCTTATCAAAGTGAGTGCAGAGGAAACATATGTCAACATAATAAAGGCCACTTACAACAAACCTACAGCCAACACCATACACAATGGTGAGAAGCTGAAAGCTTTCCCACTAAATTCAGGAATACAACAAGAATATCTACTCTCACTACTTCTGCTTAACATAGTATTGGAAGTCCTAGGTATAGACAAGAAAAAGAATTTAAATATTCAAATTGGAATGGAAGAGGTAAAACTATCACTATCTAGAGATGGCATAATACTTGATATATAAAACCTTAAAATTTTAATCCCAAAACTATTAGAACTAATAAATGAGTTAGGCAAGGTTGCAGGATGTAAGATTAATATATAGAAATCTGCAGCATTTCTATACAATAACACTGAAATATCAGAAACCAAAAAACAAACAAAAAAAAACATTTAAAATTGCATCAAAAAGAATAAAATAATAGGAATAAACTTAACCAAGGAGATAGAAGATCTATAATCTGAAAACTATAAAGCACTGACTAAGGAAATTGAAGGTGATAGAAAGAAATGGAAAGATATCCTGTGTTCTTAGATTGGAATAATTTTAATATTATTAAAATGAACATAACACTTGGCTGAGTCCCTTTGCTGTCCACCTGAAACTATCACAATATTGTTAATCGCCTATACTCCAATATAAAACAAAATGTTTAACAAAATAAATTTACCCATCTATAGTGGAAAAAAAATTTACGCATACTACGGAAGGTAATCTACAGATTCAATGCAATCCCTATCAAAATAACAACATCATTTTTCACAGAGCTAGAACAAATAATTTAAGATTTGTATGGGATTACAGAAGACCCCAAATAGCCAAAACAATCTTGAGAAAGAAGAATGGACCTGAAGGAACCATATTGCCTGACTTCAGACTATACGATAAAGCTACAGTCATCAGAATAATATGGTCCTGGCACAAAAACAGACATGTAGGTCAATGGCACAAAGTAGAAGAGTCCAAAGATAAATTCATGCATTTACGGTCAATTAATATATTACAAAGGAGGCAATAATACACAATGGAGAAAAAACAGTCTCTTCAATAAGTGGTGCTAGTAAAACCAGACAGCTACATACATGAATGAAATTGGAACAGTCTCTACCACAATATACAAAATTAATCTCAAAAATGGATTAAAGACCTAAATATAAGACTGGAAACTATAAGACTACCAGAGAAAAACAAAATGGAACTCTCTTTGACATAAACTGCAGAATATTTTTTTGGATCAGTCTCCTAAAGTAAAGAAAATAAAAGCAAAAATAAACAAATGGGATCTACTTAAAAGCTTTTGCGCAGCAAAGGAAACCATTGATTAAAAAAAAAAAAAAAACCTATGGACTGGGAGAAAGTATTTGCAAATGATGTGACTGACAAGGGATTAATATCTAAAATATAGAAACAGCTCATACAACTCAATATCAAAGGGAAAAAACAAATAATCTAATCAAAAATTAGCAAAAGACTTAAATAATAAACATTTTCCAAGATGCTCAAAGTCACTAGGTTATTAGAGAAATGCAAATCAAAACAACAGTGAGATATTACCTCACACCTGTCAGAATGACCATCATCAAAAAGTCTACAAATAACAAATGTTGGTGAGGATGTGGCAAAAGGAGAGCTCTTGTACACTGTTGGTGAGAATGTAAAATGGTACATCTACCACCTGCAATGCCCAAGATACAGTTCAATTCCTTGGTCAGGAAGACCTACCAGAGAAGGAAATGGAAACCCCTCCAGTATTCTTGCCTGGGAAATCCCATGGACAGAGGAGCCTGGCAGGGTACAATCCATGGGGTCACAAAAGTTGGATACTACTCAGCAACTAAACCATCACCATTGTGGAAAACAGTATGGAGTTTCCTCAAAAAACTAAACAGAACCACCATATGACCCAGCAATTCCACTCTTGGGCATATATCTGGAAAAGATGAAAGCTCTAATTAAAAAAGAATTAGCACCCCAATGTTCATAGCAATGCTATTCACAGTGGCCAAAACATGGAAGCAACCCAAGAGCTCTTTAACAGATGAATGGATAAAGAAGATGCAGTACATTACATATATGCAACAGAATACTATTTTTGTTATTCAGTCACTAAGTCATATCTGATTCTTTGTAACCCCATGAACTGTAGCCCTCCAGGCTCCTTTGTCAACGGGATTTCCTAGGCAAGAAATACGGAAATGGATTGCCATTTCCTTCTCCACAGGATCTTCCTGACCCAGGAATTGAACCCACATCTCCTGCATTGCAAGCAGATTTTTCACCACTGAGCCACCTTGGAAACCCCTAGATACTATTATAGATTATTTAGCTATGTAAGAACCACAAAAAATTCAGAAGAAATATGGTAGATTTGGAAGAAATATTAGTAACAAGCGTAGCAAATGGTAATTATTTTTAATATGTAGGTAGGGTTAAGAAAACAACAGAATGGGAAAGACTAGAGATCTCTTCAAGAAAATTAGAGATACCAAGGGAACATTTCATGCAAAGATGGGCTCGATAAAGGACAGAAATGGTATGGACCTAACAGAAGCAAAAGATATTAAGAAAAGGTGGCAAGAATACACAGAAGAGCTGTACAAAAAAGATCTTCATGACCCAGATAATCATGATGGTATGATCACTCACCTAGAGCCAGACATCTTGGAACGTGAAGTCAAGTGGGCCTTAGAAAGCATCACTACAAACAAAGCTAGTGGAGGTGATGGAATTCCAGTTGAAATCCTGAAATGATGCTGTGAAAGTGCTGCATTCAATATGCCAGCAAATTTGGAAAACTCAGCAGTGGCCACAGGACTGGAAAAGGTCAGTTTTCATTCTAATCCCAAAGAAAGGCAATGCCAAAGAATGCTCAAACTACTGCACAATTGCACTCATCTCACATGCTAGTAAAGTAATGCTCAAAATTCTCCAAGCCAGGCGTCAGCAATATGTGAACCATGAACTTCATGATGTTAAAGCTGGTTTTAGAAAAGGCAGAGGAACCAGAGATCAAATTGCCAACATCCACTGGATTATCGAAAAAGTGAGAGAGTTCCAGAAAAACATCTATTTCTGCTTTATTGACTATGCCAAAGCCTTTGACTGTGTGGATCACAATAAACTGTGGAAAATTCTTCAAGAGATGGGAATACCAGACCACCTGACCTGCCTCTTGAGAAACCTATATGCAGGTCAGGAAGCAACAGTTAGAACTGGACATGGAGCAACAGACTGGTTCCAAATAGGAAAAGGAGTACGTCAAGGCTGTTTATTGTCACCCTGCTTATTTAATTTCTATGCAGAGTACATCATGAGAAACGCTGGGCTGGAAGAAGCACAAGCTGGGATCAAGATTGCCGGGAAAAATATCAATAACCTCAGATATGCAGATGACACCACCCTTATGGCAGAAAGTGAAGAGGAACTCAAAATCCTCTTGATGAAAGTGAAAGTGGAGAGTGAAAAAGTTGGCTTAAAGCTCAACATTCAGAAAACGAAGATCATGGCATCTGGTCCCAACACTTCATGGGAAATAGATGGGGAAATAGTGGAAATAGTATCAGACTTTATTTTTGGGGGCTCCAAAATCACTGCAGATGGTGACTGCAGCCATAAAATTAAAAGACGCTTACTCTTTGGAAGGAAAGTTATGACCAACCTAGATAGCATATTGAAAAGCAGAGACATTACTTTGCCAACTAAGGTCCGTCTAGTCAAGGCTATGGTTTTTCCTGTGGTCATGTATGGATATGAGAATTGGACTATGAAGAAAGCTGAGCACCAAAGAATTGATGCTTTTGAACTGTAGTGTTGGAGAAGACCCTTGAGAGTCCCTTGGACTGCAAGGAGATCCAACCAGTCCATTCTGAAGGAGATCAGCCCTGGGATTTCTTTGGAAGGAATGATGCTAAAGCTGAAACTCCAGTACTTTGGCCACCTCATGCAAAGAGTTGACTGATTGGAAAAGACTCTGATGCTGGGAGGGATTGAGGGCAGGAGGAGAAGAGGACGACAAAGGATGAGATGGCTGGATGGCATCACAGACATGATGGACGTGAGTCTGAGTGAACTCCGGGAGTTGGTGATGGACAAGGAGGCCTGGCGTGCCGCAATTTATGGGGTCGCAAAGAGTCGGACACGACTGAGCGACTGAACTGAACTGAACTGAACTGAGGGTTAAGAAAGAATGACAAAAAACTCAAATGACCACTCCCTCTCCCCACAACATTTGGCCAAGAATAGAAGGCAACTCACAGAAGAGTTTATCTGAAAGTCCAGTTAAGTAATAAATACAAGATGTTCAACTTTACCAGTGGTCAGAGAAAAGAAAATTAAGGTAACAGTGATGTGTCATTACTATATGCTTCAGATCGGCAAAAGTTAGAAAAAGCAGTATCTATTGCTATAAAGTAAGCAGCAACAAGGAGTATCTCATATTCTTCTGATGGAAATGTGAATTGTTAGTCTTTTTGGAAGCACCTTGGCAGCATCTATGAAAATTTTTTTTAAAGTGATACCTTTAAAACCACCAGTCCAAGTACTGGAAACCCTATAGATATAATAACATCAAGATACAGATGAAAGAGTGCTTATAGCAGTTCACATTGCAACAAATAAACAGGAGGCAAATTAAATGGGCATCAAAAGGGAAATGTTGAATTCATAATGGTCTATTTCTACTGTGAAATATTCAGTTCAGTTCAGTTCAGTTCAATCGCTCAGTCACGTCCGACTCTTTGCGACCCCATGAATCACAGCACGCCAGGCCTCCCTGACCAACCTAGATAGCATATTAAAAAGCAGAGACATTATTTTGCCAACAAAGGTCTGTCTAGTCAAGGCTATGGTTTTTCCAGTGGTCATGTATGAATATGAGAGTTGGACTGTGAAGAAAGCTGAGCACCGAAGAATTGATGCTTTTGAACTGTGGTGTTGGAGAAGACTCTTGAGGGTCCTGTGAAATATTACACAGCTGTTAAAATAGTTAGAGCCAACCAGGAGTTGATAGAGATTGCTATCCGAATAGGGAAGTACAGAATACAAAGGACAAGACTCTGAGAGGTATACACAACATGGGAAATTTGGAGTGAGTGGTAGGAATGAGAATGGGAAATGAGGAAGAGAAGAGGCAGGTGTGCATATGTTTGTGAGGTGTATGTATCAACTGGTAAAGAATCCACCTGCGATACAGGAGACCTGGGCTCAGTCCCTGGGTTGTGAAGATCCCCTGGAGAAGGGAAAGGTTACCCACTCCAGTATTCTGGCCTGGAGAATTCCATGGACTGTATAGTCCATGGGGCCACAAAGAGTCAGACACGACTAAGCAACTTTCACTTTCATATATAAAAGAAATTGGGAAAGAAATTAGAGTTTGAGCTACTTAAACTGACTTATAGGCATTTTGGAATTTAAGACTTTGGAGATAAAGCAAGGACGAGGAACGAGATGTGGCCATGGTCCAGGGTGACTAAAGGGAAGCAGAAATGAAAGCTGTCAGATCCCAGGGGGTAAGGAAAGACACTGAGGCTTACAATCTCTGTGGATGTTGGAAGCAGTTCAGGCCTTTGCTGAGAGTCAGCATTGAACTTGTGAGTCAGACAGAAGGCAAGTACAGGTAATGAAGGGCCAGAAGCTTACATAGTTCTTCAAGAGAATAGAACTCATGACTACTATAAATTAGATACAAAAGAACATTTAGAATGTGAAAAGAATGCCATGTTGATTTTTAATATAGTGGTTTTGCTGAATTTCTTTTTTTTTTTTTCATACTTTTCTTAGCATTTCTTGGGCATTTACTTTTATACCTGACATTTGACTTGTTTCTATCCAATTAAAAGTAGTTTGAGAGTTTATTAGAATTATACTAAATTCACATAACCATTTTGGATGATTTGACCTTTTATGATATAATGTCTCCCTGTCCAAGAAAGTGGTATACCTTTCTATTTGTTCAGATTTACTACATATTCTTTCATGTAGGTCCCTTATTTTTCTTGTCAACTTTATTTTTTAATATTTGGTAATTTTATGCCACTATTTTGAACAAAATACTTCGCCCACTTCCTTTTTTAGGTGTCACTGGGAAGAAAAAAGACCTTTTTTTCAATTATTTATGGAATCCAGTCACTTACAAATATTTTATTAATTTTTACAAGTTTTACTGGGACCTACTGTTTTCTGAGTATACTATTATATCATCAGCCAAAAATAAATAAATAAATACATAAGTCATTTATCTCACTTTCTCTAGCACCAAGCAGTATCTTGTACTCAGCAAGCACTCTGTAAATGTTTTAGGAATGAATGAACCAATGCATAAATGGATGGACAAATGAAGTGGGCTGGAGATTACTCATGTGGTGCATTAAGGTTCTTTTCTGTTGTAGCACCACTCTAATGAATTATGGATCTTCCTTTTAAATGCCACAGCCATTTCTTACCTAGAAACCACCTAAGTTTCCATATCTTTTAAAAGAGAAGATGAATAAGTATGATGACCACAGGGAATAGGTTTCTGATTAGTGAAGGATCTTCCTAACTGATTTGCAGTGTATTCCTTGAGTTCCTCTTTTCATTTGAGCTCAGAGAGACTGAAAAGGAAAGTTTTTTGTTGTTCTGACCAGGAAAGAAGTAACAATCTGTCCCTTTACTTTAGAATACATTAAAAGGCTTAAGGAGGCAAATTAATGCTTTTATTGAATGAGGGCAGGAGCTCCCCAAAGGTTCACTTGCAGGAGAATTTCAGTGAAAGGTCCGGAAGCACAGACAAGAAAATAAAAGAAGCTTAGGAAACTTTCTAAATCTAGGAGGAGAGTCGAAGGAAAAGAAGTGCACAGATGATGACTGAGAGAAAGCCAAAGAGGTGCTAATGTATGTATAGGTATTGTTGTGCACTTTAGCAGTGGTCCACAGTTATACTTCCATAGTTATACCTCACAAATATTGCATAATGGAATTGAAAGCATATGCTCACCTATCTAACCTCTGTAGGTCAACTATACTTAAGAAGAGCTAAACCACTAGGTCTATCATCTTAACCACAGCCAATCACCTTATGGCAGCAATCAGAGTTGTAAGTGTAATTTATTACTGAGGAGATTAACCATTACTGATGTTACAATCCCAAAATTCCAACTCAACTAAGTGTCAATCTGCATCATAATAAATAATAAATAGGCTCCAAATGCTAAAAGCTTCTGCTCTGATGTTATAATATCACTTAATCCTGGAAGAGGTTTTTCAACAAACCACAGTAGCTCCCTGCTCTTTCACAAAATTAAAATATACATATACAAATGTATGAAAGCACATGAAGAATTTTCCACCACAAGAAATACTTTTGTTTTCAAAGACAGAAATGAGGATCACCAGGCTAAAGAGCATGATACAAAGTGCTCCCCACAAATTACCAACAAGAACTCCAAGTACTAAGACAATGAGGAATAAAAGAGTATGTTCAAGCTGCAGAAATAAATAGAAACTCTGGCACAGATTACAAGAGATGGTTATCCAAAGGGTGACCAAACTGTTCTTTAAGGGAAAACAAAATGTTTCTATTAGAGAATCTAAAAGAAAATCTCTTGAGAGGCAGAGTACCAATGCAGTAATTGGCTAGATAATCCCAAGTACTGCATCTGAGCTAATGCCATGAAGCCAAATGAGAAGCATCAGCTTCTACACACACACCCCAGGCTACTGGGGAGGTCTGACGCTTTGAAGCATCTCTTCGCATTTTTAGCTGGTGGAAGGTTAATAAAGAAAATGTATCCCTCTAAACAAGCCTAGTCCTGCACACACACGAGGGCACTGGGGATGTGGCTCAGGTCTCCAATTTGCTTTGTGTAGCAGCTGGCACCCTGAGGTTTGGCCTTTGCTCACAAGGTTAGTGCTGACTGAAGTGCCCTTGCCCTTCCTTTCTGAAGACCTGCATCTTTTTCATCTATTGTGTGCCTGCCAGACTCAGAATCACTTTCTTCCCTGGGCCAGACCGTGCTTCAATTATGTTGATAACAGTGACTTAGAATTTCAAAACACTGAGAGACAGACCTCTCAAAATGGGTCATATGACCTTAATTCCTTATCAAAGGCAATGCTAGGAGGAGCCCAGTTACCTGTATTGCTGCCTGGCCTCTGCCCAGCAGTGAGGCCATTCAGTTCTCCAAATGGTCTGGAGTTCTTGAGCTGGGCTTCTCCATGCAGTAATTGGGAGAGATAACAAAGGATCTTCCTTGCAGCTCAGAACAGCACTCCTGAAGATGACCAAGACAGTCACTCCAGCAAACTGAAGCGGTGATCATTACTTTCTCAGGGACAGGATTGTGATTCAGATTAATGAAACACAATTAGAATTCCCTTCTCTGGGTAGACTCACCATCTCAACAGTCCTGGTTTACACCTATTCTCTCTGCATAATTATTTATGGTGCACCTTTGAACTCTCAAAAGTGTTCCACTGAGGAAAATGAGTTATATTGTCAACCTACTTATTCAAGATATCAAGGACAAATACCTTCTTGACCCACACAAGGTAGCATAAGCATCAACAAAGACAAACAGTGTTCCTAGGCGACCTGAAAGAGCAGGGCAGGGACTGAGAAATGGTGCTCATTCTTCTCTGGTGTAGATGTCAAGCCTATCTTTCTGTGAGATTGCACAACACTGAAGAAGATTAATCTGGGAGAGCTCATATATTCCCATTGAAAGGAAAAGTGTCTGTAAGATCGTATTGGTCAGAGTCCCAACAGGAAACACCTAAACTAGGATCATTCAAAGAGAATTTATGACAGTGTGGTTATAGGGAGACCTCAAAGAGCAGTACCCTCCCTGGTGGCTCAGACGGTAAAGCATCTGCCTGCAATGTGGGAGACCTGTGTACAATCCCTGGGTCAGGAAGATTCCACTGGAGAAGGAAATAGCAACCCACTCCAGTATCCCTGCCTGGAAAATCCCATGGACAGAGGAGCCTGGTAGGTTACAGTCCATGGGGTTGCAAAGAGTCAGACACAACTGAGCGACTTCACTTTCACTTTCAAAGAGTAGTACAGAAGTCTTGATGCTTCATGCTAACCAAGCTGATATCATCCCAGGAAGGAGAGAAAGAGAGAGCACCTTGTTAAAAAGGCTCCTTGAGAGGAGGAGAGACCCCTCAAGACACAGCTCAAGCCTCCTTCTCTTAGGACCCAATCGCACAAACAGTCTGGCCCATGAAGATACCACCCTGCAGGATCCATCCAGCACTCACACACACTGTGTTCTTACACACCCTTTCACAGTACAAATATGTCCTATCTTTTCATCTGGACCTTTAACTCTCCGAAGGCAGAGACCACATCTCTTACCTCTGTCTCGCAAGCATTGTAACACCAGTGGCTCTAAATCTGTTGTTTTCCCACCATAGCACATAATACCAATGACATTCACAGACAAGACATTCCCCAAAGACAGTCCCCTGGGTCATGCATAATTCCCACTGGGCTCCACCATTTCTCTCCACTCAAGGAAGCAGAGCAAAATAAAGATGAACAAGGTCAGATCATTTCACAGATGGTCTTGAACCCACTCTGACTTTTTTTTCCAATGTAATATTTTTTCTTTTTTTTAATTAATTTTTATTGAAGTATAGTTGATTGAGCAAAGAATGCTCAAACTACCACACAATTGCACTCATCTCATATGCTAGGAAAGTAATGCTCAAAATTCTCCAAGGCAGGCTTCAACATGAACCATGAACTTCCAGATGTTCAAGCTGGATTTAGAAAAGGCAAAGGAACCAGAGATCAAATTGCCAACATCCGCTGGATCATTAAAAAGTAAGAGAGTTCCAGAAAAACATCTATTTCTGCTTTATTGACTATGCCAAAGCCTTTGACTGTGTGGATCACAATAAACTGTGGAAAATTCTTCAAGAGATGGGAATACAAGACCACCTGACCTGCCTCTTGAGAAATCTGTAAGCAGGTCAAGAAGCAACACTCAGAACTGGACATTAAACAACAGACTGGTTGCAAATAGGAAAAGGAGTACATCAAGGCTGTATATTGTCACCCTGCTTATTTAACTTATATGCAGAGTACATCATGAGAAACACTGGACTGGATGAAGCACAAGCTGGAATCAAGATTGCCAGGAGAAATATAAATAACCTCAGATATGCAGATGATAACACCCTTATGGCAGAAAGTCAAGAAGAACTAAAGAGCCTCTTGATGAAAGTGAAAGAGGAGAGTGAAAAAGTTGGCTTAAAGCTCAACATTCAGAAAACTAAGATCATGGCATCCGGTCCCATCACTTCATGGCAAATATAAGGGGGAACAGTGGAAACAGTGTCAGAGACTTTATTTTGGGGGGCTCCAAAATCACTGCAGATGGTGACTGCAGCCATAAAATTAAAAGACACTTGGTCCTTGGAAGGAAAGTTATGACCAACCTAGATAGCATATTAAAAAGCAGAGACATTACTTTGCCAACAAAGGTCCATCTAGTCAAGGCTATAGTTTTTCCAGTAGTCATGTATGGATATGAGAGCTGGACTATAAAGAAAGCTGAGCACCGAAGAATTGATGCTTTTGAACTGTGGTGTTGGAGAAGACTCTTGAGAGTCCCTTGGCCTGCAGGGAGATCCAACCAGTCCATCCTAAAGGAAATCAGTCCTGAAAAATTCATTGTAAGGACTGATGCTGAAGCTGAAACTCCAATACTTTGGCCACCTGTTGCTAAGAGCTGACTCATTGGAAAAGACCCTGATGCTGAGAAAGACTGAAGGCAGGAGAAGGGGACGACAGAGGAGGAGATGGTTGGAGGGCGTCACCGACTCGATGGATGAGTTTGCATAAACTCCACACACTATTGCCCCTGTTTCCCCTTCAGGCAGGTCACAATGGCCTGATTACGTATACTATAATCTTATGTATACTATTTCAGCAGGAGTATAATCTTATGTTTTTAAAATATCCACCTAAACAGTATGTGGATGTGGAGTTGGTGATGGACAGGGAGGCCTGGTGTGCTGTAGTCCACGGGGTCACAAAGACTTGGACGCGACTGAGATACTGAACTGAACTGATAGTTCATTTAACATTCTGACTTTTTAATGTAAATTACATACAAACTTTGATGATCTGTTACTATTGAGTGGTGTTTAGAAACATGTCACAACTGCTACTGCATGCTGTGTGTTGTAATAGCACAAGTACAGAATGTGCTCGATGGTGAGATGCAGGAAAGGGTCAGCAAGGGGACAGATGTATGAAAGAAAGGCTGTCTCCACCACTTCAAGCACAGGTGCAGGACCAGAGAAGACACCCCAACCCCAGTATGCTATTCTTGGATCACAGAAGAGACTCCACATTTACAAAACCAGAAAAGGGGGCTAAAACATGCCTAACATGTGACCTAGTCCAATCCTGAATTTTACAGATGAAAAAAGCAGGTCGTGTGATCTTCCTGTGATCACACAAGATACTCATCGACTACTGAAACCCTGAACTGAATTAAAGACGATTTAAGAAAAAACAAAATTCTTCTCTTGCCTGGGAACAAATGAATTCGTTTGTACTTACCAGACACAGATATTTACCAGGTGTCTGCCATGTGTAGGTAATGGAGGTACACAGTAAACAAAAACAAAGAAAGGCCTGCTCTCAGCTGGGGGTAGCATTTTATCTAGGTCAGCAAAGACTTTCTGATATAGCGATATAGGAGCAGAGAGGTAAAGGGAGCGGGGAGTCACGTGGGTCCCTAGGGTAGCAGTGTTCCAGGAAGTGGAGCACCGTGTACTTGGCATGTTCCAGGTGAGAAGGGCATTGTGACCTGACTGGAGGCGAAACAAGGGGCAATGGGCTAGAGGTGAGATAAGAGATTCGAGGCGAGGTGGCCAGATCATGAAGGCTCTTGCATTTTGTGACAAGTGAGATGGGACATCTCAGAGGGATTTTCAGCAGGAGTATAATCTTATGTTTTTAAAATATCCACCTAAATAGTATGTGGAGATGAGACTTGGCAGAGCAAGAGGAGAAGCAAGGGGGGAGCTGATGCGGTGATCTAGGAAAGAGAGGAGGCGGTCTGGACTTCGGTGATAGACTTGAGGCGATGAAAGTGGTCAGATGCTGAGCATGTGTTACAAGACTGCTGACAGGATTTGAGGACTGACTGAATGTGAAATGTGAGAGAAAAAAGCGAATGACAGATTAGGCCCACGTTTTTGACCTGAGTAACTGAAAGATGGAAGTAGACATTTACCGAAAAAGATGAATGAGAGAAAGCAGGTTTGGAGAGGAAGGTCAAGAGTTTTTCTGAACACACTAGTTAGATCTGCCCTTTAGAAATCAAAGTGGATTGCCTAGCAGGCAAGGGGACACATGGGTGTGGGGGTCAGAAGAGAGCCGAGGGGGCATCAGCAGAGAGGTGGCAAACTGGGTCGTCAGACACTGTGCGTGGGCAGAGAGGAGCCCAGGACTGAGCCCAGGTTCAAGCACCAGGCTGCCCCTCCCAAACCTCGCATTTGGACTTTAACTGAGGCTTTCTGCAGAAAGCAGCTCTTCTGTCTCCTTCACCATCAGCTGAAAGACAACTCCCTGGTAGAATGTCAATGAGCCTCTTCTATCTACTTTGAGAAGCAACCCTCCACTTTCAGCCTGCTCACCAGCCTTAGCAAATGGCCACAGCAGCAGGAAGAAGGGTGACGGGCCCAAGGAACCAGCCCAGAGAACAGAAGTACTGCCCCTGTGGGATGGTACGTACGAGAATGGAGGGACACCTGCCGGACCCCTCCCAGACATCGATAACAAGCCATCCCCAAATAGCATGGGGGATAAGGGGAGCAGACCCAAACCAAGTCAGCAGGCAAGCAGACTTCTTGCTGAGGGGCACGTGCAGAGGAGGGTGGGCATCTGATGACAGTTCTGAGTTGTGACGATCAAGTCGCTCACACTGTAAAGGACAGTGGCTGGCAATCAGAACTGAGAGTTACAGATACTGCAAGTTGAACCATTCTTGTTGCCAAGGACAGAAAAGAGCAGTGGGTCCTGATACGTACCTGAGACTGGAGCTTCAGCTGGGCTCTGGGAAACCCCTTGTAGATCATTTAACTTCTCTGAGAGTTGGCTTTCCCTCCACTATGAGTTGGAAATGGTTAAATGGACTTTCTTCATGAAGAAAATTTTTTCAGAAATAACTTGTGAAGAATTAGTTTCTGAGTAAAAATAGCACTACCACATTAAGTTTTGGAGAGTTAAAAATAGGTAAACTCCCATTGTGATGAACTCAAGGAACTTGCCAATTATTTTAATGAACTAAAGTGGTGTAAAATTAACACATTGCTAGAAAACAGGTCCCACGTTGAGGAATCTGGAGGAGAGAGAATGCCAGCATCCGGCTTCTGTTAATAAATCCACAAGCAAAAGGAATTAAACCCAGCTGGGGAAAGAAATGTCACGAATATACAAACACGTATATTCCCCCTTTCTCTCACTAGATGCTGGGCTTCTGTTGGATGTGCCTTTTAAAATTAATTATTTGGAATACGAGTTGGCACCTAATTAGATGGCTAGTCCTTCTAGGTGGAAAAGGATTTGCTGAAAAAACTAACTCAATCAGATGATTATTGCACATGATTGACTGAAGCTAGAACAAGAAAGCACTGTTTGTAGAGTATAACGAAATAGCCTAAGTAATCTTGTCAAGTTAGAGAGAGATACGTTCATATTTTATGCTCTACAGATTTCTAGCTATGTGACCTTGGACAAGTTGCTTCACTTCTCTGTGTCTTGGTTTCCACTTCTATAAAAAGAAGATATAGCACCTATTTCATAGGGTTATGAGAACTGAATATGATGATAAATGTACAATACTTAACACATGTCTGAAAACATCTACTTTTGCTTTATTGACTACGCCAAAGCCTTTGACTGTGTGGATCACAACAAACTTTGGAAAATTCTTAAAGAGATGGGAATACAAGACCACCTGACCTGCCTCCTGAGAAATCTGTATGCAGGTCAAGAAGCAACAGTTAGAACTGGACATGGAACAACAGACTGGTTCCAAATAGGAAAAAGAGTACGTCAAGGCTGTATATTGTCCCCCTGGTTATTTAACTTATATGCAGAGTACATCATGAGAAATGCTGGGCTGGAGGAAGCCCAAGCTAGAACAAGATTGCTGGGAGAAATATCAATAACCTCAGATATGCAGATGACACCACCGTTATGGCAGAAAGCAAAGAAGAACCAAAGAGCCTCTTGATGAAAGAAAGTGAAAGAGGAGAGTGAAAAAGTTGGCTTAAAACTCAGCATTCAGAAAACTAAAATCATGGCATCTGGTCCCATCACTTCATGGCAAATAGATGGGGAAATAATGGAAATAGTGACAGACTTTATTTTGGCGGAGGAGTTGGGGGGGGGCCTCCAAAATCACTGCAGATGGTGACTGCAGCCATGAAATTAAAAGACACTTACTCTTTGGAAGAAAAGCTGTGACCAACCTAGACAGCATATGAAGAAGCAGAGACATTATTTTACTTTACCAAAGTAAAGTACTTTTACATTATTTACTTTACCAAAAGGTCCATCTAGTCAAGGCTATGGTTTTTCCAGTAGTCATGGATGTGAGAGTTGGTCTATAAAGAAAGCTGAGTGTCAAAGAATTGATGCCTTTGAACTGTGGTGTTGGAGAAGACTCTTGAGAGTCCCTTGGACTGCAAGGAGATCCAAAACTGAAACTCCAATACTTTGGCCACCTGATGTGAAGAACCGACTCCTTAGAAAAGACCCTGACGCTGGGAAAGATTGATGGCAGAAGAAAGTGATGACAGAGGATGAGATGGTTGGATGGCATCACCAATGCGATGGACATGAGTTTGAATAGTCTCCAGGAGTTGGTGATGGACAGGGAGGCCTGGCGTGCTGCAGTCCATGGGGTTGCAAGGAGTCAGACACGACTGAGTGACTGAACTGAACTGAAAGCACCTATGAACCATTCATATGATGAATCATGAAAAACATGGATTTAGTTTTACTGTCCAGAAAGCTTTCTTATAATAGTACTTATTGTGTTGGGATTTAAATGAGAAGGACAAGTAAGAGACATCTGAAATGCCAATGCAGCTACCAAGGCGCTCACTGATAAGTTCAGATCCTAACAGGCATATATAAAAGAAGGAAAGAAGGATAGAGAACCAAAGCAAACTGTTTTTAGTAGCATAAACTAAGGACTTGGCAATAACATACAAAATGAACAGAGGCTTGCCTCATAGAAAAAGAGATCAGATTTGAGGTTACCAGAGGTGGAAGGGCAGGACAAAGGGATTGGATGAAGGTGGCAAAAGGTATAAACTTATAATTTTAAGATAAATAAGTACTAGTGACAGAGACAAAAATGTTTTAATTATCTCTTTAAGGAAAAGGTATATTATAACAATGAAGGACTGTAAGACACCATCAATATTCCAATTAAAACTTGCAACTTGAAATTTCAAAGATGAAATTATACTTGACAAAAAGCAAGAATTGGGAAAACAGGTTCAATGGCCAAATTTAGATTAATTTGTCTTCAGTGTCCTGGGGCGAGGGAGGACCTTCTGGACTGAAAAAGCAGCGACAACACTGTTTGTGCTGAGTCACTTCAGTGGTGTCCACCTCATTACAACCCTATGGACTGTATCCCATCAGGCTTCTCTCTCCATGGGATTCTCCAGACAAGAAAATCTGGAGTGGGTTGCCGTTTCCTCCTCCAAGGTATCTTCCCAACAGAGGGATTGAACCAACGTCTCTGTGTCTCCTGCATTAGCAAGCAGGTTCTTTACCACATGTACCCACATTCCAGCAAGAAAGGATGGCTGGTTTCTAGAAAGCTGTACAGGCAAGCCCAGGGATTAACGTAGTATGAGGCACATACACACAAAAGTGAGAAATTTTTGGTCAGTGTTTAGCAAAATCATTATGTTAGAGAATACATTCACTATTTTTTTTTATGAATTATACACTGGTTAGGGTTGCCAGATTTAGAAAATAAAAATACAGGTCATCCAGCTAAATTTAAATTGCAGATAACAATAATTTTGAGCACAAATATGTTCCATGCAATATGTGGCAACCCAAACACTGGGCCATCAGTAACTTGTCACTTAAGTAGGACCGGATGCAAGGAAGGAAGCAACTTCCTCTGATTTTGGCAGAGAGCACAAGCTCTGTGTGACATTCTGCATCCTGTTTCTGAGGAAGGCATTCAGCATTGATCACTTTCATTGACTTTGTCCACTGGGTTCCAAACACACACACATGTGAACACACACAAACAATTATGTAGAAAACAACTTTTGATAAAAAATCCTAACACATTAAACAGATTTTTTTTTTCCCAAAGGAGGGTAAGGACCTCTGGTTGAATGGAGAAGTTAGGGGTATGATGAAGGAAGATGGAGGGTCTAGATCTCTGCTCACTTATCCATCATCTCTGCTCTCAAAGCAGCCCCTAACATATCTCCTTGGGACAAAGGGACTCTACAGAACAGATGGAGAACAGGAATCATTTATTTTGCCAGACCCACCAAATTTTACATAAAATTGAATGCCCAGATCCACTTAATGTAAGCCTTACTTGTACATGCCCTTCCCTATGCCAGAGTTTCTCTTTACTGCCAACAATAGCATTGAACTCCCACAAGAGAAACACTGGAGTTCTATTGAGTCATCTCAATCCTTCTTCTGCCATAATCATTCTGTTGCCTGAATCTGCTGTTTTTTGCTTTGCAACAGCTGTGCCTCTGAGACATGAAAGAAGCAACTAAAAACAGAGTCCCCCCAACTTCATCTTATCCACATGTTAACAATAATCTAAAAACGGAAATAAATTTCCAGATGCTTTAAGTAAATTTTCTAGCCATCATCTAGATACTTATTAGCACAAAAACATAGGCAACACTCTCCATGTTAGCCCACCCTCTCAGAGTCGGTGCTGTCATGTAGAGGTCTTTTCCTTCACCCATTCCTACAACCATCTGCAAGATTGCATGCCATTTCCTGCAGACTTACCTCCATTTGGTACATAAGGAATGTCCTTGAACAGAGTTTTCAGGTTTTTTTCAAGTGTTTGTTGTTCTTGTCCACCATAATTTATTTTTAATGTGCTTCCCCCGACCCTTGTCTGGGAGCGAGCAATCATTCACTATGATTTTACCCCAACCCATTCCTCAAAAAAGACCTTATCTTTTTGAAAGAAGCACCACAGAGCCATTCCCAGAACAAATGCAGAACATCCTGAAAGTGAAAGTGAAGTCACTCAGTCATGTCCAGCTCTTTGAGACCCCATGGACTGTAGCCTACCATGTTCCTCTGTCCATGGGATTTTACAGGCAAGAGTACTGGAGTGGGTTGCCATTTCCTTCTCCAGAGGATCTTCCCAACCCAGGGATCAAACCCGGGTCTCCTGCATTGTAGGCAGACGCTTTATCGTCTGAGCCACCAGGGAAGTCCGGAGAACATCCTTGACCAGCTTAAAAAGCCAACTTCAAACCAATGGACACTACCTTTCATTTAAGGATATATGCCCATTCAGTTTGTTCATTAGAAGGTATTCACCTATTTTTTAAAAAGCTATGGAAACTAATAAGTGAATTTAACAGAGTTGTAAGATTCAAAATCAATACACAAAAATCAATTATATTTCTATATCCTAGCAACAGAGAATCACAGAGTGAAAAAAAAAAATCACCATTTGAAATACCATTGCAAAACACTCTGACAAAAGATTATGCAATATCCATAGTGAAACTTATAAAACAGTGCTGAGACCAATTTTTGAAGACCTAAATAAAACCATGTTCATGAATTAGAACACTCAATGATGTTAAGATACTAATTTTCTGCAAATTAATCTAGACAGTCAACACAACTCCAATCAAATCCCAAAAATCAGCACACAGATTCTAAAATTCACATGAGAATTCCAAGAACAGAACAGCCAAAACAACTCTGACCAAAAAAGAACAAAGTTGGAGAACTAAAAGCACCTAATTTCAAGATTTTATTATAAAGCTACAGTAATCAACACACATGGTATTGGTGTAAAGATAGACAAATAGATCAATGGAATAAAATAAAGAATTCATAAATGGAGTCATAAATATATGCATTTTTGAAAAAGGTGAAAAGGCAATTAGTGGGAAAAGGATAATCTTTTCAACAAACAGTGCGGAAGCAACAAGATTGCCATACACAAAGAAGAAGGAGGAGAAGAATAAGGAGGGGAAGAATTTTAATCCATACTTCATACATGTATAATAAACTCAGAATGGTTCATTGACTTAAAACTAAACTGAAACTATAAAACTAAACCTAAAACTATAAAACTTTAAGAAGAAAACATATGATAAAATCTTGGATTAGACCAAGTTTCCTTAGATAATAACACCCAAATCCATAATTCACAAATGAAAAATAAATCAATAAATCATCAAAATTAAAAACATACACTCTTTGAAAGACACCATTAGAGTAGTTAAAAGACAAACCACACACTGGAAAAAATATTGACAAATCAAATATTCGATAAAGGACTTGTATCCAAAATATATAAAGAACTCTTAAAATCAATAAGAATAAAAGCAACCCCATAAAAAATGATCAAACAATTTGAACATACCCATCACCAAAAGATATATTTATGTGTAAATAAGCACATAAAGTGGAGAAGGCAATGGCCACCCACTCCAGTACTCTTGCCTGGAAAATCCCATGGGCAGAGGAGCCTGGTAGGCTGCAGTCCATGGGGTCGCTAAGAGTCGGACACGACTGAGTGACTTCACTTTCACTTTTCACTTTCATGCATTGGAGGAGGAAATGGCAACCTACTCCAGTGTTCTTGCCTGGAGAACCCGAGGGATGGCGGAGCCTGGTGGGCTGCCATCTATGGGGTCGCACAGAGTTGGACACGACTGAAGTGACTTAGCAGCAGCAGCAACAAGCACATAAAGAGATGTTCAACATCATTAATCATTATGGAAATAAAAATTAAAACCATGATGGAATGCCACTTTGTACATATTTGAATAGCTGAAATTAAAAAGAGTTAATATACCAAGGTGTGGTATGTGGAGAAAATAGAACATTTATATACTTCCAATAGGAATGTAAAATTGTTTTGGAAAATAGTTTGGCAGTTTCTTAAATAAATATATATCCACCATATATCCAACCTTACATTCCTAAGTATTTGCCCAAGAGAGCTTACAGCACATATTAATACAAAGACAAGAACATGAATGCTCATAGTAGGTTTATTGTAATAGCCAAGAACTGGAAACAACTCAAACAACCATCAGCAGATAAACAGACTAACAGGCTGTGGCATATCCATTCAATGGACTACTAGTCAACAATGAAAAAGGAATGATCTACTGTAATATGCAAAAACATGAATAAATATCAAAATAATTATTCTGAATGAAATTAGTCAGCTTCCTCTCCCAAAAAAAGGTAGATTCTGCATGATTCCACTTAAGTTATAGAAAATGCTAACCAATTAATAATGACAGAAGGCAGATCAGTGGTTGCCTAGGGACAGTGGAATAGGAAGGATTACAAAATGTTACAAGAAAACTTTTGGAAGTGATGGTTATATTCATCATCTGGATTATGGTGATGACTTCACATGTGTATACATGTCAAAACACATCAACTTATATACTTTAAAGATGTGCAATTTACTGTGTGTCAATTAAACTGTGACAAAGCTGTTTGAATGAAAATAACTTTTTAGTGACGTACCCTAGTGGCTCAGATGGTTAAGAATCTACCTGCAATGTGGGAGACCCAGGTTCCCCCTGGGTGGAGAAGATCCTCTGGAGAAGGAAATGGCAACACACTCCAGTATTCTTGCCTGCAGAATTCCATTAACAGAGGAGCCTGGCAGGCTATAGTCCATGGGGTTACAAAGAGTCAGACACGACTGAATCTACTAAAACTTTCCCTATCACAGTTGATTCACAATGCTGTGTTAGTTTCTGATGTATAACAAAATGATTCAGCTATAAACATAAAGAGCATATATATATGTTCTCAGTTATATATATATTCTCATTATCAGTTATTATAAAATATTGAATATAATTCCCCGTGCTTGTCATATATGTATTTTATATACAGTAATTTTTACCTGCCAATCCTGAATTCCTAATTTATCACTCCTTCCCTTTCTTCTTTGATAACCATAAATCTGTTTTCTATGTCTGTGAGTCTCTTTGTTTTATAACTAAAATCATTTGCACCTATTTTTTGATTCTACATAAAAGTGGTATCACATAATATTTGTCTTTGTCTGATTTATTTCACTTAGTGTGATAATCCCTAGGTCCATCCATATCGCTGCAAATTGCATTATTTCATGAGTAATATTCCATCGTACATATGTACCACACCTTTTTCCATTCAACTGTCAATGGACATTTAGGTTGTTTATATATCTTGGTTGTTGTAAATGGTGCTGCTATGAACATTGGGGCATAAAAAAATTTTTTAAGTGTTTAGGAAGAATTAACTCTATTTGGTCTGGTCTCTACAATGTCCTATTTCAGCTGTTTGGCAACCAAGAATTAAATGACAATAGTCTTAACCTTTAGTAAGGCTGTTGAAAACATCAGCTGGAACCCAATTCATAACTGATAGCAAACACCTTCATCATGCCCACTGTCTTATTTATCTTACCCAGATACTCAGGGCTGCCCACAAAGACTCTTTCCTTCTCTCTCTGAACTCCTTCACATCCTTTTTTTCAGTATTGCCCAAAAAACTAACTGTGGTCTTTTCCTCCATCCTTCCTTATCTGCCTGGATGTATTCTCCAGTCACTCTGCCATCCCTTCCACCAGTACTTTCATTTCTTCTCAGTTCTAATCTCCTAAGTGAAGTGAAGTGAAGTGAAGTCTCTCAGCCGTGTCCAACTCTTTGCGACCCCATAGACTGTAGCCTATCAGGCTCCTCCATCTGTGGGATTTTCCAGGCAAGAATGCTGGAGTGGATTGCCATTTCCTTCTCCAGGGGATCTTCCCAACCCAGGAATCGAACCCGGGTGTCCCACATTGTGGGCAGACACTTTACTGTCTGAGCCACCAGTCCTTCTTTTAATGGTTCAGCCTTTCTCTATTATCCTAAGCAGGATAAATAAAATCCCAGAAGCTGAAAAGTAAAAATCATCTTTCTTGGAAGCAGAATGAGTAGGGACAGAGAGGAATGCTCACACATTAATAAATTTTAAAAATTCTAACAGCTGGGGAGCAGAGGAGATATATTGTTTTTAAAAGACCCAGGCTCTGGTCTCCTCTCGGCATAGAGTCCGTCCTCCATACTGGCATACCATCCTCATTCATTCTCCCAGGCAAAGAGATTCAAGTTCACTTCACTCAGTCTTCACATTCTGACTCTAAAGTGCATCCCTATGCAGGAAAAAAAAAAAAAATTCCCCTTCCTAATTCACCCTTCCCATTACCTTTCCATAGCTGTGGCCAAAATAGCAACATGCCTCTTCTTTGAACCCCTCCTCAAGCCAATCAAATAGAAATGACCAATTTCATCCTTTCAAAACATCTTACTGTCACAATTCCTTCTTCTACATGTGTCTTTTGACTTGAATATAATGATGCAAATTCTTTATGAATTTAAAGGCTCTGTTTGTTAAATCTTTGCCTGTCTTCATACAATTAATATAATTAACCTGTATGCCCACACCACTGTTCTCTGTAGAAAACTGTAAGGTTTTAGAGAACCAGGTATCCATCTGTTTAATCACCACTTGCTTCCTGCTTCATGTCCCAACAGTATCAAACCAATTACAGTGCCCAGCCCACATCCCCAATACACGACCATCTTCTTTCACCCACCCGAGCATTACCCCTGCCTAAAGCAGAAGCTGGCAAGTTTTTCTGTAAAAGACCAAAGAGTAAATATTTCAGGCTATGGGAGCCATATGGTCTCTGTCACAGCTACTCAACTCTGCCATTATAGCACAAATACATACCCGATACATAAACAAATAAATGTGGCTGTGCTCCCATAAATTCTTATTTTGAATAACAGACAACAGGCCATGTGGGCTGTAGTCTGCCAAACCCTGGTCTAAAGCATCCTGCCTTCCAACTTCCATCTGGCTAGCTCCTAGCTCTACAAGACTCAGCACAAGTTGTCTTCTGAAGAGAGCTTTCTCCTCTTCCTGGTTAGCTGCATCCTTTCTGTGAAGCCCCACAGGATACATACCAAAGTATTTTTCAGTGCAAGAAAAACTTCTTCCCCAAGCCTAATGTTCCCTTCCACGTGAAGGGAGTTCCACATCCATGACACTATTGCCCCATATCTATTCCCACCAAGTCCTCCCAGGGGAGACAGAGCAACATGGATAAGTTTTACTCCTCTTCTCCGGGGGAGCAAACTGCCCACGGAGGACACATTCCTCCCACCTCCTGACGCACGCTCTGTCCCTTCTAGGAAAGGCCTGTCTGTCCAGGGCTGCTCTGCCTGACTGCGTAAATCTCTTTCCAGAGTTCTACATTATTGTTTCAATCAGTAACTGTAGTATCTTCATCACTATCTGACTTTTGAATTATCTCTTGTTTCAGAATTCTAGAGGAAGTCAGGGGAGCTATTTACTAAGCCTCACTCATGACAGCACAGACTACTTGCCACAGCACTTAACATGTTATTTAAAGTTTCTTTGTACATTTTCGGTATGTTAGTCAATGATTCTCAGGAGGGCCTTTCCAATGAGCATGAGCAGACCCAGAGATGCAAATCTTTCAAACTGACAACAAATGGCACACTTTCTACTAGCTTTTATTTTTACCTACAACCTAATATTCCCTACTAATAGCCTACTGGTGAGTTATCTATACTTTCTACATTAGAGCTATGAATATAGTTCACTGAAGTTTTAAATTCAGTATCGGGTTAAGATATCTGGTAGCTACTCATTTGAACATACTGCAAAACTTGTGCATGAGCACACAGGACAGAATCTCAGTGGTTTTCAGGAAACAATTTGAGAATCATGTATCATTAATGCTGTCTACAATTGATCATGGTTTCCAACATTACTATTTGCATTTGGCTTTTGCATTGTACCTTACAGTCAGTATAACATCTTTATGAATTTATTGGGTGCCATTTGGGTAACTTGACAGTGTATATTAATGCATATTTGTCCATCTGGAGGACACAATAGAGCAATAATTAGAGTACAGGCTCTAAAGTCAGACTGCTTGGTTTTATCCCAGCATCACCACATACTAGTCGTCTAACTTCAGGTAAGTGACTCAACCCCTTGTACTTCAGTTTCTTCACCATTAAAATAAGAGACTAGTTGTTGCTGTTGTTGTCATTTAGTTGCTGTCATGTCTCTTTACAACCCAGTGGACTGCAGCACACCAGGCTCCTCTGTTCTCCACTATCTCCCAGAGTTTGGTCAAATTCATGTCCATTGAGTCAGTGATGCTAGTACTTATTTCATAAAGATACTGGGAAGATTAAATGAGATAATCCATGGCTTAAACTACATAGTTAGCTATTATTATTATTATTTTAGTACTATGCATAGGAATAGGACATTTGGCCTCTAATTTTCAGTAACTACACTTTAAGCTATGTATAGATGTGGTTCAAATACAAATCATCCATAAATCTATTGCTAAAGGAGATATATCTGTAATCTTCCCAAAATTTGTTTACACTATATGTCTCATTGGTGGTATGTTTTATGGCACATATTTATTTGTTTGACATCTATTATCTATGTCTCTACTAGAACCTCATAAGGCCAGAGACCTTTCCTTATCTGTGGGTTCTCTACTAGAGCCCCAGTGTCCAGAACAGTGTCTTCTGGCACATAGTAGGTTCTCAGTAGTTTCTTTAAAATAATTCTATGCTAACTATGAATTTATACCATGAATATGTAATTACACTCCAGTATAATATTGAGTTTGTTGTAATAAAATTATTAGATGTCCAAGTTTTGGGCATATTTTTATTAAAACAACGTGTTTAAGTTCGTACTATCATTGTAATAAATAAATAATGAGTGCTTTGTTTATCGGAGAAGGCAATGGCACCCCACTCCAGTACTCTTGCCTGGAAAATCCCATGGATGGAGGAGCCTGGTAGGCTGTAGTCCATGGGGTCGCTGGGAGTCGGACACGACTGAGCAACTTCCCTTTCACTTTTCACTTTCATGCATTGGAGAAGGAAATGGCAACCCACTCCAGTGTTCTTGTCTGGAGAATCCCAGGGACAGGGGAGCCTGGTGGGCTGTGGTCTGTGGGGTCGCACAGAGTCGGACACGACTGAAGTGACTCAGCAGCAGCAGCAGCAACTTTGTTTATATGCTGCTTTAATTCTTTGCTATCAGTGATTATTTTCTACTAAGAACACATGTGATAGGTGACCAGCATTATTTTGCAAGGTCTGAGTGGGCCACAGACAAATTAAGGACTATGTTTTTCAATTCAACAATTCAAAAATATTTTAAATGATCCAGTAGTTCCAGTTCTATATATGCCCAAAATAAACAAGGGGAAAATTCCATCAAAAGACATGTACAAGAATATTCAAATGGCTTTGTTTATAACGGCTAAAAACTGGAAACAATCCAAATATCTATTATAGAATAATAAATTAATGGCACAATATTTATCCAATGGCAGAAAGCAAAGAAGAATTAAAGAGCCTCTGGATGAAAGTGAAAGAGGAGAGTGAAAAAGTTGGCTTAAACTCAACATTCAGAAAACGAAGATCATGGCATCTGGTCCCATCACTTCATGGCAAATAGATGGGGAAACAATGGAAACAGTCAGAGATCTTATTTCCTTGGGCTCCAAAATCACTGCAGATGATGAGTGCAGCCATGAGATTAAAAGATGCTTGCTCCTTGGAAGAAAAGCTATGACCAACACGGACAGCATATTAAAAAGCAGAGACATTACTTTGCCAACATAGGTCCATCTAGTCAAAGCTATGGTTTTTCAAGTAGTCATGTATGGATGTGAGAGTTGGACTACAAAGAAAGCTGAGCACCGAAGAACTGATGCTTTTGTTTTTTTTTTTTTTTTTTTTTTGAGTCTTCTTTCCATGCGTCTGAAGAACTGATGCTTTTGAACTGTGGTGTTGGAGAAGACTCTTGAGAGTCCCTTGGACTACAAGGAGATCCAACCAGTCCATCCTAAAGGAAATCAGTCCTGAATATTTGTTGGAAGGACTGATGCTGAAGCTTTGCCACCTGATGCGAAGAACTGACTCATTGGAAAAGACCCTGATTCTGGAAAAGATTGAAGGTGGGAGGAGAAGGGGATGACAGAGGATGAGGTGGTTGGATGGCATCACTGACTCAATGGACATGAGTTTGAGTCAGCTCCGGGAGTTGGTGATGGACAGGGAAGCCTGGCATGCTGTAGTCCATGGGGTCGCAGAGAGTCGGACATGACTGAGTGACCGAACTGAACTGATTTAACCAATGAAATATTGTGTAGCAATTAAAAACAACCCAAATATAAAAGAAAAATTAAAAAATAAAAAAACAAACTACATGTAGCAACATGGATGAAGATTACATAGTGCATAATTCCTTTTATGTGAAAATTGATTTATATGAGTGTATATGAAGTATATTTATTATAGACAAAATCAACCTATGCATAAAGTCAAAATAGTAGTTATCTCTGTTGGGGGAATGTGACGAGGCAAGACAAAGCCTTTTAGGATATAGAAAATGCTCTATATTTTCATTTGAGGCCTAGTTCATAGGTGTGCATGTGTGTGTTGCTCTGTGTATGCATATAAATTTATAGAGTTGTACAGTTAAGATCTATGCATTTTATAGTATTATGTTATACATGGATGCGTGTGTATTTTTTTTAAGACAGAGAATAATCTACATGCCCGACATTTAGCTGGGCCCTTGAAACATCCTGATAAAGAACACAAGCCTGGCCTTCCCCTCAGTATAGTGTATCTCTAGTGTTAGCTCAGTGTCTATGCTCAGTGGATTGGTGATCTGAACTGAACACTTCTTTGTACACTAACCAATTGAACTTAAAAAAAAATACTATTGTTTGCTGATGCTAATGGAAACTGCAGTGCTTCATATTTATTTGACAAACATATTCTGTTACGTTTTATAGTCCGAGGTCATCACGATGCCTCATTATGGAAAAATCCCAGAACCTTCTCCCTCCAGCAAAAGGGCTCCACTCACTTTCATCTGCAGATTTCAGAATTGATTCTCTGTGCTGCTAGCGTTCCCTATATCCCAGGGAGCTGTGCATTAAAATCCAGAGCAATGAACACACCTATGAAAAATGATGCTTTCGAGCCTGCCCCACAGTGCAGTAAATTTGAAAGTACTCTTAATAATAATCAGGATCAACATTGACTTTAATGGTCCTCAAATCCATCACGTAATTTCATTAGCCACCCAGCACAGATGCAAGCAGGGGTGATGTCATACTTTTTCCTCTTGCTCTGAAACCCGAGTCAGGCGCCAGAGATGGAAACTAGTTTTAGAGACTCTAATCGGATTAAAGCTTCTGGCAGCCACCGATCAATAGGTGGGAGCCGGAGGAATCCCAAAATGTGCAAAGCCCTCTGAGACCCCTTCAGGGACACAGCTTTGCTCAAGCTGAAGGAGGTTCAGGTCTGCAAGTGGGAAAGTCAGGATGCTGTTTCCCAAGGGATGGTACTCTTTCCATTTTTCCCTAGGACCCAGGTTCACATGGGAGAGAAGGATTGTCACTTAAGCAGCAGCCTCCAATCCTACTCTCTCATGTAAGAGAATGGGAAAACAGCAGTTCCATAATATAGGAAACCAGCAGTTCAAAGCATGGGCTTTGGAGTCAGCCATGCTGCTGCTGCTGCTGCTAAGTCTCTTCAGTCGTGTCCGACTCTGTGTGACCCCATAGATGGCAGCCCACCAGGCTCCCCCATCCCTGGGATTCTCCAGGCAAGAACACTGGAGTGGGTTGCCATTTCCTCCTCCAATGCATGAAAGTGAAAAGTGAAAGTGAAGCCACTCAATTGTGGCCTATTCTTCTCGACCCCATGGACTGCAGCCTACCAGGCTCCTCCATCCATGGGATTTTCCAAGCAAGGATACTGGAGTGGGGTGCCATCGCTTGATCTAAAACCTAGCTCTTCCATTGACTAGTTAACCCTGAGAAGGCAGCCCTTCTCTCTGAGACACAGCGTCCTCATCTGCAAGGTGCAAAGAATAACACCTGCCTCACAGAGGTGTAGTGATGACAAAGAGGCCCTGTGCGTCAGATGTTCATGACAGTCCCTGCTCAGTAAATCCCTGATGGCTCAGCAGGTAAAGAATCCACCTGCCATGTAGGAGACAGAGGAGACATGGGTTTGATCCCTGGGTCGGGAAGATCCCCTGGAGAAGAAAATGGCAACCCCCTCCAGTATTCTTGCCTGGGGAATTCCATGGACAGAGGGGCATGGCGGGCTATAGTCCAAAGGGTCTCAAAGAGTCGGACAAAACTGAGCAACAAAGCAAGAATGAAAAGAAGTGATCAGCTGTGATGAAGAGCTACCAACTATCATTCTAATTCATAAAAATCTGAAACACAACCCCCCCCCCATAACCAGAAAGGAGAATTGTTTTAGCCTCTATCATTTCACTTACCTCAACTTTCCCATCTCTCAAAATTTAGCTGGAACAAGAAGCCAGTGCCGGGATATGCTTTTAACATCCAAGTTGCTTTAACAAGAACTTCAATAACGTGGCAGAATACAATGACCTCATCATCCCAATGTTGCTGCAGAAAAAAAAAAAATCAATGCTACTTAAAAAGCCTGACAATCAATCAAGGTCTAGCCAGATATCTGTAGAAGTCAAACAGGCCCATATAAAAACTGGTTCACCTAGGGATCTCATTAAAGGTCTGCAGCAGTATTTTCCTGATGTAAGCTGGGAGTTTTCATTTGGGTTGATTTTTTTTTTCTTCGACCATGGAATCCCTGTGAGATCAGGGGTATACATCTCCCCTGCAGCTGGCTTCAGAGCACTTTATTAGTTGAATGTCCTCACTCACATCACGAATGCAAACGGTCATTCATATGTCAATGTCATTCCTCTCTCCCTTGGTGACTGGGATGAGCTCCTACTGAAAGTACATTCTGCTATGGGCTGGAGGAAGTTCTTGAAAGAGTAATAAACACACTTTATTTTTATTGTGTTATACAAAATAGTGTAGAAATTATAGAAAGTATAATTTTAATAGAATGCATTTATATTCTATGTGCCTTTTTTTAAAGCCTCATAATTCAAATATTAACGTAAAACAACTTTCCTTCTTCTGAACTCAGGTCATTTTAAGAAATACCACCTATTATGGGCCTGGCATTCTTCTATGCACTAGAGATATCAGATGAATAAGGCACTTCTCCTCTCTGGGATTGTGTAAGACCAGTAAGTACAGATCCCACTAACTCCAGTCCCAGCCCCTGCAAACAGAAAAGTGAACGGCTGAGTGTGACACACACCACTTTCCCCTCCTCTAGAAGTGAAAAGGCTACTGAAGTCCAGATAACCCACTCCAAAATAATCAACTTAGAGTGGAAACTTAAACTAGTATGAAAAATGGTGAGCCAGAATGAGATGCTCCACTGTTTCCAGTAGCTGCTGTTGCTGCTGCAGCTAAGTTGCTTCAGTCGTGTCTGACTCTGTGCGACCCCATAGATGGCAGCCCACCAGGCTCCCCTGTCCCTGGGATTCTCCAGGCAAGAACACTGGAGTGGGTTGCCATTTCCTTCTCCAATGCATGAAAGTGAAAAGTCAAAGTGAAGTCGCTCAGTCATGTCTGACTCTTAGCGACCCCATGGGCTGCAGCCCACCAGGCTCCTCCACCCATGGGATTTTCCAGGCAAGAGTACTGGAGTGGGGTGCCATCGCCTTCTCCAGTTTCCAGCAGCACTGGCAACCTATTCTTTGAGAAATTCAATAAAAGTCAATTCAGGACCCATTTTTTAGCCTACTCCACATCTCATGAATACACAGTGAGAAAAGGAATTAGTTTACACATTACTTATAACACATTCTTTAGTTTCTCGGAAACACACCTTAATTTCTTTAACGGCCATGCCAATTTAAAGCTGTGCTAAGTCGCATTAGTTCTATCTGACTCCTTGCGACTCTATGGACTGTAGCCTACCAGGCCCCTCTGTCCATAGGAATTTCAGGCAAGAACGCTGGAATTGGCTGCCGTCCCCTCCTCCAGAGAGTCTTCCCAACCCAAGGATCAAACCCATGTCTGTTACATCTCCTGCATTTGCAGTCAGGGTCTTCACCACTAGCACCACCTGAGAAACCCCAATTTCTTAAATTAGTCTCCCTATCTATAAATATAATAATACCTGTCTAGTAAGGTTGCTGTGAGAGTTAAATGAAACAACATATATAAAGTGTCTAGAAAAGCACTCAGCTTATATTAGGTACTTACTGGATGACAGCCGTAAGAAACTTAGTTCCAAAATATTAAAAGGGTTGTGACCACAAATGCTATGCCTTCTGGCTAGCTTCTGCTTTTTCTTATTTTGAAGTAGGAAAAGCAGACTTTTCTCTAGCCACACCAGCCTAGAAGGATCTAAGCTTTGCTACTAGTACAAGGTCACTGGGGCAACAATTCAATCTTGAAAAGAGATCTAGAAACAGTTCCAAAAAGAAACATAAAGTTGATTAGAATAGTAGTAATATCAGTACTATTGACTAGTGAAGTCACTCAGTCGTGTCCAACTCTTTGCGACCCCATAGACTGTAGCCTACCAGGCTCCTCTGTCCATGGGATTTTCCAGGCAAGAGTACTGGAGTGGGTTGCCATTTCCTTCTCCAGGGGATCTTCCCAACATAGGGACCGAACCCGGGTCTCCTGCATTGTAAGCAGACGCTTTTACCCTCTGAGCCACCAGGGAATCAAATAGGTTCCCTAAGTAAAAGGTAAGAACTTTGAACAGACAAGATATAGAAGCAATCTAAGTGCCCATCAACCTATGAGTGGGTAAAGATATGGCATGTGTGTGTTTATACATACACTCAAACTGCACACACACACATATATGTACACATACATGCCTATAAAAAGCACATGAAATACTCAGTTCAGTTCAGTTGATCAGTTGTGTTTGACTCTTTGCAACCCCATGTACTACAGCATGCCAGGCCTCCCTGTCCATCACCAACTCCCAGAGCTGACTCAAACTCATGTCCATTGAGTCAGTGATGCCATCCAACCATCTCATCCTCTGTCATCCCCTTCTCCTTGCCTTCAATCTTTCCCAGCATCAGGCTCTTTTCAAATGAATCAGTTCTTCATATCAGGAGGCCAAAGTATTGGAGTTTCAGCTTCAGCTTCAGTCCTTCCAGTGAATATTCAGGACTGATTTTCTTTACAATTGACTGGTTGGATCTCCTTGCAGTCCAAGGACTCTCAAGAGTCTTTTCCAACACCAACAGTTCAAAAGCATCAATTCTTTAGCACTCAGCTTTCTTTATGGTCAAACTCTCACATCCACACATGACTACTGGAAAAACCATAGCTTTGATTAGACGGACCTTTGTTGACAAAGTAATGTCTCTGCTTTTTAATATGCTGTCTAGGTTGGTCATAACTTTTCTTCCAAGGATCAAGCATCTTTTAATTTCATGGCTGCAGTCACCATCTGCAGTGATTTTGGAGCCCAAAAATATAGAGTCTGTCACTGTTTCCATTGTTTCCCCATCTATTTGCCATGAAGTGATGGGACCAGATGCCATGATCTTCATTTTCTGAATGTTGAGCTTTAAGCCAACTTTTTCACTCTCCTCTTTCACTTTCATCCAGAGGCTCTTTAGTTCTTCTTCACTTTCTGCCATAAGGGTGGTGTCATCTGCGTATCTGAGGTTATTGATATTTCTCCCAGCAATCTTGATTCCAGCTTGTGCTTCATCCAGTCCAGCATTTCTCATGATGTACTCTGCATATAAGTTAAATAAGCAGAGTGACAATATACAGCCTTGACAATATACTCCTTTTCCTGTTTGGAACCAATCTGTTGTTCCATATCTGGTTCTAACTATTGCTTCCTGACCTGCATACAGATTTCTCAGGTGGCAGGTCGGTCAGGTGGTCTGGTATTCCCATCTCTTGAAGGCAGGTTGGATTGTCTGGTATTCCCATCTCAGGAAATATTATTCAGCTATAAAAAAAATAGATTGAAATCTTGTCCTTTTCAACAACGTGGATGGACCTAGATGGTGTTATGCTAAGTGAAATAAATCAGACAGACAAAGACAAATACTGTATGACTTGACTTGTATGTGGAATCTAAAAGACAAAACAAATGAATAAACAAAACAAAATAGGAACAGTCATAGATACAGAGACAAAACTACTGGTTGCCAGAGAAAAGAGGAGTGGGACTTGTGGGAAATAGGTAAAGGCGATTAAGTGGTACAAAATTCCAGTTATAAATTAAATAAGTCACGGGGATATAAAGTACAGTATAGGAAATATAATCAACAACGCTATAATAACTTTATTTGGTGACAGAAGACAACTAGGCTTACTGTGATGATCATTTTGTAGTGTATGGAAATATCAAATCACAGTGTTCTACACTTGAATCTAATATAACATTACATGTCAATTTTACTTCAGATAAAGAAAAATAATAACTTCAGACTGATTTTGGTGGGGGGGGGGGGAGCCACAAGTACGGCATGAGGGATCTTAGTTCCTTGACCAGGAATCGATCCTGGGTCCCAGCAGTGAAAGTTCCAAGTCCTAACCACTGGACCACCAGACTGATTAAAAAATTCCCCAGACTTATTAAAAAGAAAAAAAAAGGTAAGCTCCTTCTGCATGCTATTTAAAAGAGATGTGTGTGTGTGTGTGTTAATCACTCAGTTGTGTCCAACTCTTGGTGACTCCATAGGTTCTGCTGCTGCTGCCACTAAGTCGCTTCAGTCGTGTCCGACTCTGTGCGACCCCATAGACGGCAGCCCACCAGGCTCCCCTTCTAGCCCACTGTATATGGGCTCCTCTGTCCATGGGGTTTTCCAGGTAAGAATACTGGAGTGGGTGGCTATTTCCTTCTCCAGGGGACCTTCTCAACTTGGGGATCAAACCTGGGTCTCCAGCATTGCAGGCAGATTCTTTACCATCTGAGCCACCAGGGAAGCCCAGAAGAGAAATATCTAAAATAAAATAATACAGAAAGGTTACAAATACACAGATGCCCAAAGACAGACCAAGCCAATACAAACCAAAAGAAAGCACTATAATAATGTTAACATTAGCTCATACAGAATTCAAGACAAAAAGCTCCATACAGAACAAAAAGTTGTTTCATACGGATAAACAACAGATTCATCAAAATGTATAGCAACCATAAACCTTTTTGCTCTCAATATCATGGCCGCAGATATGTCAAGAGTACTAGAGTGCTCACCGTCTGTCAGAGGAAGATCTAAGCTCTTTACACATAGTGACTCACATAATCTTCCCAAGTGCCCTATAGATGATGTCACTTCACAGGTGAGGAAACTTGTCAACACCTGTAGGCTTTCGAGGGTAAGGCTCCAATCTAAACCAGGCAGATGGACCAGCATCAGAGCTCTTAACTTCCTACTATACTCTCTCCAAAAAGTAAAAAGAAGTATTAGAAATAGAAAAAGAAAGTAAAACCCATTGGCAGAGGGGGAAAGGTTAACAAACCACTCCTAAATTTTGTCATGTCAAGATGACAAAAACTAAATAAAGAAAGCATTTGAATAACATCTACTACAAGCTTCTCTTCATAGCAAATTATTCTCTCTCTCCAAAGGGGAACAAACACATTCTTTTCAAATGTCTGTGAACATTTATTTAAAATAAAGAAAGAATAACAACATTTAATAGTCATAAAAAACTTTCTCAGTAAATTCTAAATTTCTAAAAGTGAACTCTTATAAGATCCCCCTCACTGATTAAAATGGAATTAAATCTAAAATCTCACTTCTCTAAATAACTCTTGTGTCAGTGAGTAAATAAGTTAATTTATAAATTATTTGGAAATTAACATATGTTGAAACAGTCAATGGAAAATTCTATGGGATGTAGCCAAAACCTTACCCAGGAGAAAATTACATCCTTAAATAAGTTTTTTCCTAAAACAAGAAATGTCTAGAATAAATATTTTTGTAACATTAGACTCAGAAGCTAGAAAAATAACAACAAAATAAACAAAGGAAACCAATGAATTAGAAAACTTAAAACAATTAGAATTGCTGAGTAAAGCTGAAACTAGCTCTTTTTTAAAAAAGCAGTAACAGATGTTTAACAAATCTAACAAAAGGAAAAAAGTTTGAGAACATATATACATTGGCAATGAAAAAGTATAAAATATAACTACAGATAGAGAAGAGATCATTCTTATTATTAAAATAATACTTATCACTTCATGCCAATAATGTGAAAGCCAAAAAATAAAAAAATTTTGAGAAATTGCTTGATTTTTTTTTAAGAACAGGAATTGAAAGAATTAGCAAACTCAAATCCCTAAAAAAGTTCCAGATGCTGGCTTCATAAAAACACTAGTAAAGCTTTCAAGAACTCAATTTGCAAGGCTAGTTTAACTCTGACATCAAAATGGCTAAAATAGTAGGGAAAAAGTAACCTATAGTCAAATTCAGATGAACACACACACACACATATATATTATATAATATATATATCCTAAAAATAGTATTAGCAAATATATAGAATCAACCACACATTAAAAAATAATACAGTGCCTGTAACCAAGATTTATTTCCAGAATTCAAGGATGGATCGAGATTAGAAAATCTATCAATGTTATTCACAAGATTAACAAATTACAATAAAAAGCCAAAAGATCACTTTGATAAATGCAGAAAATGTAGTTGATAAAATTCTGTACTCAACTCCAGGTTAAATCTATGGGTAAACTAAGAATGGAAGAACTTATGTAATATGATACAGAACATTTTTTTTTTAATCAACAACAGTGTCTAAAAAGTCAGTGGTAACTGGAAATAATTTTTGAGTGACTTGTTCTTTATTTGAAAGAAATGAAAGTTACCTATCACATATGAATGAAATTTTATTGCGTCCTTGGTTTAAAAAATAATTATAAATAAAGGCAGCAATAAAATATATTTGGGGAAGAAAATATGTTACATACAGAGCAGTAAGAAGTTAGTATCTCTATTTCCTGAAGAATTCTTATATATCAATTTAAAAAGAAAGAAGTACTCTCCTCTTCCCCAAAAGTAAGTGAAGGCTCATGAACAGCACAATTTCAAAAGAAGAAACAAACTGCCAAAAAAAAACACATGAAAAGGTATTCAATCTGATTAGTAATTAAGAAATGAATATTAAAATAACAATGGGATATCATTTTCCACCCTAAGACTTGCAAAAGTTGGTGAAGGTACAAATACTCTACTTGTGAAGTATGCATTAGTTTAACTTTTGGGAGGTAATAAGCGAGACAGTGCATACCAAAAAAGGTGTTAATTGCTCAGTCATGTCAGACTCTGCGATCCCATGGACTGTAGCCCACCAGGCTCCTCTGTCCAAGGAATTCTCCAGGCAAGAATACTGGAGTGGATAGCCATTCCCACCAATATTTTCCAAAAATATTCCTTTTGACCTAGTTGATAAGCTTGTAGAAATAAACAAATGAACAAAAATTAATATACATTATTTCTTTTTCCAGGTTAGCTTATTTTAAAAGTTTTAATTATATCCAAATGACAAATTAAATAAATTGTACTACAGCCATATAACTGCATAGTCTTAAGCACTGGAAAAGAAAAACAAAAAGAAGTCTATATGCAATAGCATAGAAAGATGTCCATGAAGTATTTTAGGCTGAAAAATTTATAGAAGAGTGGGTCTAATGTGATTTATCTATAAGATTTATCTGTGCTAATATATGTGTTTATTAGACATATCAAAAAACTTCTGGAAAACCATACATAAATTATAGCAATGGTCATGTCTGTGGGTTAAAATAATTTCACTTTCTGTAATTTATGTCTAAAATGCTTAGCATTCTATAATCAGCATATCTTATGTTTATAATCAGAAAAATAATACTAGTACATTGTAGGAAGAGAGAAAGAGGGACCCTGTGTCCCCTGCTCCCTAATGAAGGCAGAGTCCATGCCCCATCTCACTGGCTCCTCAAGGAGCCAAAGCCATGGGATTATAACAAAAACTAGATAGTTTTGTGCAAACCTTGCTTGTAAAACTTCCACCTGCCTGAGCCTTGAGTCACAGCACAGATTGGCCCTTCTTTAAGGTCACCTTTATTGCTACTGAATTAACTACTCCACATCTGGGAACTAGAAATACATTTCCCTAAGGAAGCCCCTTTTTCGCAGTCTCCACGCTGGTTTACCATCAGTTTCGGCTCTTGGCCTCTGATGGACCATCTGCTCAGCATGTCTCTATCTCCAGCTAACAGCCCTCATCATTTTTAAACTGTTTTTAAGCCCAGATTCAGAGGCAAGGGCAACCATGACATTCCCTAAGTTCCTGAAATAAATCAGTCCCCATAATCCGCTTCCACGTCCCCTCTGTGAGCACGAGGATGATGGGGGTATTATAATCATCATAACATCTTTGCCCTGAGAATCAATACTTTAAAGCAGGTACTTAGCTGAAGGTGCCTGACAGGTCAATACAAGCAGAGGTTAAGGGGGATGCTGCCAAAAAGATTCCAAGGAGTTTAGAGTACATCTGGGGCTTCACATAACCAAGGGTGATTCAGGAAACAAGATCTAAGATGCTGGATTAGCAAGGAAAGACAGGCTCCGGGTAATTACATTCATAGCTTGAATACTGTGTGTATGGGTAATTAATAATCTATAAATGTCCCGAATGAGTGCACATATTGAGTTATTCCATCATTAAAAACAGTGGCAGTGTTAATGTGGTTCCTCTGTAGGGTTCATTAACTGGACAGAGTGTCAAGTCAGGGTGGATTTATTTTTTTCCTCTCTCCATTTACTCTTTATTTTGTTCTCTTCCATTGTTCATAAATAGAAGTGGCTATTATTGAAAGGAAAAAAAATTTCTCAATTCCTTTCACTGGATATCATACAGAGAGGTGGAAATTATTTACCTACAATCATCTTGCCTAGTCTGCAGAGAAGTAAGTGGAAAGAAACAAGTAGGTAGAACATTTTGGAATTTAAAAGACTCTGAAAAGTATAAAGATCTAAATATTAGTGAGCTGTTGTTTTTCATCTTACATTGTGTATATCTGACCTCAAAGTGATCTTCAGGCTAGGGAATTACTGGGTGGAGCCATTCAAAACTCCTAGCTTGCCCAATCATATATGACTCGAGAAAAGATTTCCATACCTTGGTCCCACCTCATAGTACTATAGACTTCCCCAGCATCCCTGGGGAAAAGCACTTAGAAGTAACTAAGAAATGAGTCTGGCTTCTAAGAAAAAGTTGATAGATGAACAGGTGGGTGAGAGGACAGATGGATGAGCAGATGAATGGATGAGCAGAAAGACTCAGACAGGAAGGTGAGTGAGGAGGTAGGTAGCTAGGTCAGTTGTTTCCTCCCTCCCTCCCTCCACACCTGTGAATCCAAGCCAGGACCAGTGGTAACTCCTGCTTCAGATAGGAACCTTACCTCTCCCCAGGACTGGGTCTTCCCTTGTCCTCTTGATCCCACTTCCTGCTGTCCCCTCCCAAATCTGTACCAGCATCTATCCCCTCTCTACTGAATTTTAATCTCTCTCTCAACAAGAGCTTCAGCCTACCAACATCTTCAATTCTCCGGTGTGCTACAGTGAAAGTGAAAAAGTGAAGTTGCTCAGTCATGTCCAACTCTTTGTGACCCCATGGACTATAGTCTACCCAGCTCCTCTGTCCGTGGGATTTTCCAGGCAAGAATATTGGAGTGGGTTGCCATTTCCTTCTCCAGGAGAGCTTCCCAACCCAGGGATTGAACCCAGGTCTCCTGCATTGTAGGCAGACACTTCACCGTCTGAGCCACCAGGGAAGTCCCTCCTGTGTACTAATATATACACAAAATTCCCCCAACCAATTTCCCCTCAGGCTAAATTCCATTTCACCCCCTCACAAACTTCTTCTGGACAGAGTTCTCCCCATCCTGCAGCTCTTCTCAGTCACCTCCACCTCCCCCCTCATCCCCCAACAACCTGTCCTGCACCCTCCCTTCCACCACCCCTCAAAGGCCCATAACCCCTACCCCATCAAGCGCCATGGCTTACTCTGCCTTTAATATATGACTGCTTTACTTTGTCTTGAAACTTTCTCCTTCCCAATTTTCTGTTAGCTTACTCCTCAAATCCTTTTTTCCTCGTCTCCAATGATCTTTCTTGATTCACTCACTATTTAATTTATTCAACAAATATTTATTGAGAATTTATACTGCACCAGGTACTGAATTGGATATATAGGGAACACAAAATGACCCAGATCTAGACCTGACTAAAGAGCCTAAGGGCTTCCCTGGTGGTTCAGCTGGTAAAGAATCCGCCTGCAATGCAGGAGACATGGGTTTGATCCCTGGATTGGGAAGATCCCCTGGAGAAGGGAATGGCTACCCACTCCAATATTCTGGCATGGAGAATTCCATGAACTGTATAGTCCATGGGATCACAAAGAGTCGGACACAACTGAAAGAATTTCACTCACTCAAAGAGTCTAAAGAGAGATATAGTTGTATGAACAGATGAATTACAATAAAACATGGCAAGTATCATCAATAATTCACTCATTGATTCAAAATAATATGGAACACTGACTACATGCCAAGTCCTGTTCTATGTGTCCAGGATACAACTGTGAACAAAACTGATAAAAGTTCTACCTTTATGAAGTTTATACTAAGAGAGGAATAAAACAAAATATATGAGTAAGAAATATACAGTAGGTCAAAATGATCATGTTATGGAGAAAAATAAAACAGGAGGAAAATGGGATGGGAAGTGCTGGGAGAAAGGCAGGTTTACAGTTTTCAATGGAATGGACAGGGAAAAGCTTACAGGGAAAGAGACATTTGTACAAGATTGAAGTTGATGAGGGACTAAGACATGGCTATCTGAGGGAAAGTATCCTAAGTAATGAGAACAGCAAATGCAAAGACTCTAAAAGTGTGATGAAGGGTAAACCATACATCCTGTAATCTATTCAAGGACTTTGAGTGAGATGGGAAACCACCAGACAGCCTGAACAAAGAAATAACATGATTTGCACTAGATGTTAAAAGAATTTCTCTAGCTACCACATATAAAAAAGACTAGGGAACATGGGCGCAGAAACAGGGAAATCAGTTAGGAGGAGACCACTGCTGTAATCTAGGAGAGAGCTGGTAGTGGCTTGGAGCATTGGGAGCAGTGGAAGAGACACTAATTGGTTAGACTTGGAATAGTTTTTGAAGGCAGAACAGATTTAATGATGGATTGCAAGTAACAGCTTCCCGGAGGTGGATACTCAGAGAACCCAGAAAGTGCCCAAAATCAAGTGGGCCCATCTGTGGAGTCAGCGGCCTTCTGATGACAGCACTCATCAGGTAAGACCTTTCCTGGCTCCATCCCACTGTTCCCCAGCCCCTCCCACCTTCTACCTTGAAATTGATCTGAAATAGGGGATTTCATCTCAAAATAAGGAAGGAAGGGTATGATGCACATTAGAGAAAAAGAAGAAAAGCCAACCAGATCCCCTTTTGCTCAATGCCTCCAGCCAGCCTTGAGCAGACCTGAGATGCGGGAGGAGGGAAAATACTAACTTATAATGAAATATACTGATTCTATTATACTGGCCTGACTTTGAGAGTCCCTTGGACTGCAAGGAGATCCAACCAGTCAGTCCTCAAGGAAATCAGTCCTGAATATTCACTGGAAGGACTGATGCTGAAGCTGAAGCTCCAATACTTTGGCCACCTGATGTGAAGAACTGACTCATTGGAAAAGACCCTGATGCTGGGAAAGATTGAAGGCAGGAGGAGAAGGGGATGACAGAGGATGAGATGGTTGGATGGCATCAACGACTTGATGGACATGAGTTTGCGTAAGCTCCAGGAGTTGGTGATGGACAGGGAGACCTAGCATGCTGCAGTCCATGGGAGTTACAAAGAGTCGGACACGACTGAATGACTGAAATGACTGACTGACCTTCTGTTCATTGAAAGTGGCCAGAAAGCTACTAGGATTTGCCCTAAATTTTATCTTTCATCCAGGGGCAGAGAAGAGCTAGCACAGAATAAGTATAAAGGGCCAATAGAAGAAAAGCAATAAAGTTATTTCATTGTTATAAAGTCATGTTTGTGCCATGGAACATCTGCTTTTGGAGTTTAAGACTTAAATGGTCAACAGCTGCCCTCTATGGCAAAGGCCAGTTAAAGAAGTAAACTTATGTCCAATTAATGATCTATATCTCCAACCCTGAGCAAACCCTGTGGGAGCCCTTCTTTCAGGGTTAAATTTGCAATGAAAGGCAGGCCACTGAAAAAGTCTATCTCTAAGGCACAAAACCATTAGAAGTTGGTTAGAAAACAAAGGGTTTTGCTGTTTTGTTTTGTTTTGTTGTTGCTGCTTAAGGCTTTGCGAAGCAGAAATCCAGCACTAAATTTATGATGTAAATAGATTCTTCACAAGTAAAGATAATCCTTCATTTGACATTTCTTCACTTGGCTGTTTTTCCATATTGTTCATATTGAGCCTCGCCAGTTGATTTATTCTCACCATAATGCACTCGTACATTTGCTGTTTTGATTATTATCTTCTTTTAAAGCTGACTTGGCACTTTCTTCCTGGGCTCTGATTTCCAGCAGCTTATAAATTTTATGAACAAATTACTTTTTATTTATCAACTTCTTTCTCCGCCCAGCAGTGAATTTTTTTGGAAGGTTGGGAGAGAAAGCACAAATACTACTGTTTAAATGAGACATTCTAATGAAGAAAGCCGTTGTCTATGGCGGGGGGGAGGCAGAAGAATATAAGCCAAGATGGTGCTTTATTTAAAGTATCGCATTACCTATAAATAAAGAGATAAATACAGTTTAGGAAATAAAAAGAAAAATATATGTGGTAATCCTCCAAAAAATAAAATTAATTCCTTGGAAAATGTATTTTGCCAGAATTTCACTTCTGGTGTATGGCTTCTATGCTGGAATTCTTCCAGAATAGTCGTAATTCTCTAGCCCCATCAGGTTATGCAAAAATGTATAATTTTAGAAAGTTCATTATGATTTCAGGATGACATTTAACTTACATTGGAGTGAGAGGCTGCCAAACCCTCAATTGGTAGCAGACTTCCCTGGTGGCTCAGACGGTAAAGCATCTGTCTACAACGCGGGAGACCTGGGTTCCATCCCTGGGTCGGGAAGATCCACTGGAGAAGGAAATGGCAATCCACTCCAGTACTATTGCCTGGAAAATCCCATGGACAGAGGAGCCTGGTAGGCTACAGTCCATGGGGTTGCAAAGAGTCGGACACAACTGAGCGACTTCACTTCACTTCACTTCTACCAGCGATGCTATACAAAGATATTGAGGTCACCACGGTGGGGGCAGGGTCCATGTACATAAACTCCATACAAGCAGGGACACAACATTTACTCAGTACATCATGAGTGGCAGTTTACCTTTTGGTCTCATTTAATCTTCACTGGCTATACAACACAAGCACTGTTACTTTGCTGAGAAAAACACTGGAGATCAGAGACGTTGAGTAACTTCCCCAAGTACACAGTCAGTGTGGAGTCTGGGTCTGAACCAAATCTATTGCTCTGAAATATATCATTTGAATTTTAGATAATACTTTTGAATGTCTCTTCCTTCCCATCAAACATCTACTACCAATGCTTCTAAAAATCATTTTTAAAAAATAGTTTATAGGCAGGTACAATAAATACAGAAAAGACTGGAAGTCAAGAGCTTGGGTAGCTGGATTTCTGGATAGTGGTTTTGGAGGTAGGAAGCATGGCCACAGTATCCAGGAGTCAGGAGACTTCAGTTTCCTCCTCCATGTCTATCTCTCCTCTTTCCTCATCATCTCAACCACTCTCCCAGCACCCAGGGGTCCAACCCAAGCAGGATCATGTCCACTCATAGAACAGTAAACCGAGACTCTCAATCATCTGGATTTACACAATGAATTCTATCCCAACTTCTTCATAACTGGACACAGTAAACCTGAATTAACCTATATCTGAAACTCCAAACTTCATGATTATTGTTAACTCTTGAACAACGTGGTGGGGCAAGGGGCGGGGAGGTGTTGTTAGACGTACCACCCCTCCACTCAGTCAAAAGCCATATATATAACTCCTATGTCTGCACTTCCTGCACATGCAGAGTTCAGCAACCATGATTTCAACCCACCGCAGATCACGTAGTACTGTAGTAGCACTTAGTGAAAAGAGTCCACATATAAGTGGACCCATGTAGTTCAAACTTGTGTTGTTCAAGGGTCAACTGTATCTGGAACTAAAGAAATCCAGAAAACAGAGGACTTCTCTGGTGGTCCAGTGGTTAAGAATCCGCCTTCCAATGCAGGGGATTTGGGTTCTATTCCTGGTCAAGGAACTAAGATCCCAAATGCCGTGAGGCAGCTAAGTCCACATGTCACAACTAGAGAAGCTCATGCACCACAACTATGACCCACTGCAGCCCAAATAAAAAATTCTGAAAAAAGAAATCCGGAAAATAGGATGCCCAACTATGTCTGCAGTTGCAAAAATGCCACCTGTCTTTAATAGGCTAAGGGTAAAAATCCTGAAATTCTCAAAGACTGCCCCCCAAAAAAAGATGTCTGGGAAGCTAAAACAAATAGCTCTGGATGTTCCTTATTTTTAGTAGTGCCAAAATAGCCACACTTCAATGATAAGAGTATTAAAGAATTTTACCGAGGACAAGAGAACACCCCAGAGGTTTTGATTCTGACACTTCAGAAAGAACTACCTTACGCTGCAATTGCTCAGGCTGCCCTCAACTTTCTTAGAAAGAAACAAGGAATCGGGCTTATATCAGGGCAGATGCAAGGAAGTGGGTGCCAAGATTTGTCCTGGGATATTATGCGCTTAGGGGATTTCCTAGTGACTCAGAAGGTAAAGAATCTGCCTGCAATGCAGGAGATCTGGGTTGAATCTCTGGGTCAGGAAGATCCTGTGGAGAAAGGAATGGCAACCCACTCCAGTATTCATGCCTGAAGAATTCCATGGACAGAGGAGCCTGGGGCCCCAGACCATGGGGTCCCGAAGAGTTGAACACGACTGAACTTAACCCTAAGTGGGGATCTGACATTTTATCTTAGCTTTCCTATAGGGAGCCCCTTCTCTTTGGGGGGAATTGCACACATTATGAGTGCTGGTGGGTAACAGACAACCCCATAGAGGAGATGAAAATGTTAGCTATCCCTCCCATGAGGGCACATCCATGAAGCAAAGCTTCAGAGCATCACTTCAGACTCAGTACCAAAATCTCCCTCACACTGAGCACTCTCAATCCTTCTTTCTCTCTTTTTCTCTCTCTCTTTTCCCTCTTCCTCTCCCTTTCTCACACTGACAGCAGCTGAAGCTGCAAGACGAAGTTCCCAGCACAGAAGTTACATTTAAAACTGTGCTACCCAACAGCTGCAATGGAGCTTCCCACATACGGACAGGTCTTTGACCTCTCTTAAAATATTATTAATATTTCTGGAAGCTTACTCTCAAGACTGGGTATCTCTTGTCAGAATGGCCATCATCAAAAAGAACAACTAATAAATGTTGGTGAGGATTTGGAGAAAAGGGACCCCTGATACTTTGTTAATAGGAATGTAAATTGGTGCAACCACTGTGAGAAACAGTATGCAGGTTCCTCAAAATACTAAAAACGGAACTACCATTTGACCCAGGAATTCCACTCCTGGGTATATATTCACGGGGGAAAAAACACTGGTTCAAAGAGATACATGCACTCCAGTGTTCACAGCAGCATTATTTACAATTGCCAAGATATAGAAGCAACCTAAGTGTCCATCAACAGATGACCGGATCAAGAAGATGTAGTATATACATATACAGTGGAATATTACTCATAAAAAAGAATGAAATAATACTGTCTGTAACAGCATGGCAGAGAAGGCAATGGCACCCCACTCCAGTACTCTTGCCTGGAAAATCCCATGGATGGAGGAGCCTGGTAGGCTGCAGTCCACGGAGTCACTAAGAGTCAGACATGACTGAACGACTTCACTTTCACTTTTCACTTTCATGCATTGGAAGAGGAAATGGCAACCCACTCCCGTGTTCTTGCCTGGAGAATCCCAGGGACGGCGGGGCCTGGTGGGCTGCCTTCTACGGGGTCGCACAGAGTCGGACACGACTGATGCGACTTAGCAGCAGCAGCAAGTGTCCATCAACAGATGACTGGATCAAGAAGATGTGGTATATACATATACAGTGGAATACTACTCATAAAAAAGAATGAAATAATACTGTCTGCAACAGCACAGATGGACTGGAGGTTATTCTGCTAAGTGAAATAAGTCAAAGATAAATATTGTGTGATACCACTTATTTGTAGAATCAGCAACAGAAGTAGACTCATAGATTTAGAAAACAAACTAGTGGTTACCAGTGGCGACTGGGGGGAGGAGCATTATGGTGGTAGAGGAGTGAGAGGTACAAGCCACTGGGATCAGTTAGCTACAAGAATGTACTATACAACATGGGGAATATGGCTTATTTTTATAATAACTGTAAATGAAATATAACCTTTAAAAATTGTATAAAATATAAAATTAAATTCAAAATTAAAAAAAAGACTGGGTGTCTTCAGCCCTCTATACAATTGTTTGAGTACCCTCTATCCCTGATAAGCCAAAATCCACTTCTGTTGCTTCCAACCAAGAATTCTGACTGAATCAAAATTCACCTCCAAAAACACTGCCTGTACAACCCACCAACTTTCTTTGATGGAAGGCCTACATCATGAAGAAAAGGTTCAATTATATTTTATATACCCTAGTGACGAGGATATAGAGTACAGAATTTATTTTAGAAAATTTCCATTTAAAACAGAAAGTTGGGGGGAAAGGTTTCGTGAGTTAAATCAAGTTATCCACAATAACAATCATCCAAACACTTTACGCCAAGCCATACCAGGATCTCGAGGTTTTACTGTCATGTGATGTATAATACAAGGTATAAGGTATATTCTATATGAAAGAAATCTTCAGAGAGTATATATGTGGCATGCATTTTGTGTATCTTTGTGTGTGTGGGAAGCAGGAATAGCAGAGGAAAGGTATGAGAAGCAGGAAATGGCTACATACTCCTCCATCATGGATTTGAGTCATTTGAAGAATTTCCAATACTTCTAAATTCAAAACTCTGAAGTGGTACCCCAATGTGACTTGTGATTACTGATAACTAATATAAGGGCCAGATTAGGCTGAGGGTTGGAGAAATGATTATAAAATATCTCTTATTATAATTAATACCCAGTTTTTAAAAAGAAAGAAAAAAGTTTATCAACAGTAAATCATGTAAGATTAACTGAATCATTTATCCCAATTTGATTATATCAAAACACCTAAAGTTCAAAGACACCAAAAAAAGATAAGCATAGATTTTATGAAGTTACAGACAGACTTCTCTATAGCACATATAAACATACACACACACACACTTTTTCCTTGTTTTACCACTAGGCAGAGGAGAAGGCAATGGCATCCCACTCCAGTACTCTTGCCTGGAAAATCCCATGGACGGGGAGCCTGGTAGGCTGCAGTCCTAAGAGTCAGACACGACTGAGCGACTTCACTTTCACTTTTCACTCTCATGCATTGGAGAAGGAAATGGCAACCCACTCCAGTGTTCTTGCCTGGAGAATCCCAGGGACGGGGAGCCTGGTGGGCTGCCGTCTATGGGGTCGCACAGAGTCGGACACGAAAGCGACTAAGCAGCAGCAGAGATTAAGAAATGAGAAAATCCTTGCTGTCCCTTCAAGCAACAGGAGTCTGTAATAAAATGTAAAGCATAATCTGCTCCAATATTCACGAAAAGTCCATACCTTAAAAGGAACACCAAGATCAGTTTAAGACAAAAGGAAATTGAAAGCATGAATAAAAAGGAAATGAAGGAAAGATTGGAGAAAAAAGGAAGACAAGTCATCATTTGTCATCAATGTTCGGACTGAATTCATTATTCAAAATGATCAGAGAGTTCAATGTTGTTTTTTTTTTAAAAAAGGGATTTAATGTTTTTGATGAAACTGACTAGATAATTAATTAAATGTATGGTCAAGTCAGATAAAGAAGTCCAAGCATGTGGGCTACATGCAGCAAGAAAGCTCAAAAGAAAAGATCCTAAAAGTAGCATAAAAACCAAATGAATTCAGAATGAAAAACAAGGCAGAGGAAAAAGAAGACAGCAAGTGATGGAACAATTGCTCCTGGAGGGATGTGAATTGTGTCGGGCAAATGAAGACTTCTGATTAGCTCCTGGCTGTGCTGTTAATAAGGTAGAATTCTGCAGATTACCTATGATTGCAGCAATTTTCAAAGCATCAGAACATACACATGATGAGTGAAGGATGGGTTTGAGGGAGTGAATGAAGAGAGTCTATATTTTTAACAAAAAATGAAGGTGAAAACCAGCCATGAAACAATGTCACTAAATTTTAAAATAGGGCGACAGAAGGGGTTTCCAAAAGGAAACACTCCAGGCAGCAACATGTAGGCCACCCAGAACAGAAGAGCTCCCCACACCTTTTTCTAGCTATGTTTCAAAGCAAATGCTTTGAAATAATTAATCCTACTTTTTTTTAATGCAATGTGTCATGCAAAGATATGTCCTGGGGCGATGCCAAATTATGTGACATGGAGAGATGGTGGCGTAACTGCTGCTCCTTTTCTCCGCCTGGCCATATACACTGCATGTTCCCCTGTGAGATCCTCGCACAGCTCACCGTTCAGCAGCCAATCAGCAAACATGTGTGAGCACTACTCTGCAAGCACCATGACAGGGGCTGGGATGACAGCAGTGAACAGAACCAACAGAAATCTTTGCTCCAGCGAAGCAAATATTCTAGTTAAGCCGGGGAGAGACAGGCAAACAACACAGGCAGGAAGTCAGATGGTCCTAAACGCCGTGGGGAAGGAGAGAGCGGGAATGAGATGGCTAGGATTGTGGAGTAAGGAGCAGCTCTAAAGTCATATACGAGAATGGGGGTGAGTAACAAGGGCTGAAAGATGACCCTGGGTCCTAGGAGTCTTTAATTTTTTAACTGTAGTAAATACACAGAATATAAAACTTACCATCTTCACCATTTTTAAGTGTACAGTTCAGTTCAGTCGCTCAGTCGTGTCTGACTCTTTGCGACCCCATGAATCGCAGCACGCCAGGCCTCCCTGTCCATCACCAACTCCCGGAGTTCACTCAGACTCATGTCCATCGAGTCAGTGATGCCATCCAGCCATCCCATCCTCTGTCGTCCCCTTCTCCTCCTCCCCCTAATCCCTCCCAGCATCAGGGTCTTCTCCAATGAGTCAACTCTTTGCATGAGGTGGCCAAAGTACTGGAGTGTACAGGTCAGTAGTATTAAGCACATTTAGTGTTGTGCAACCAATCTCCAAAACTCCTTTTGTCTTGCAAACCTAAAACTCTCTTTCCATTAAACAACTAGACCTCCATCCTCCCAGCCCCAGTGACTGCCACTCTACCTTGTGTCAGCATAAACTTGATTACTCTAGATATCTCATATAAGAGAAATCATTCGGCATTCATTTGGTTCTGGGCTTCTTGTGATGACCAATGGAAACCATAGTAAAGTATGTGATGCGATTACTCCTGAGGTCCTCAGGAATAACAGTGGTGAGGCTCTGTGTGTTGGGTGGAGAGGTATCTGAGTAGTCTGCCAGGCACACACAGAACTCTGGGGCCCCTTTTCACAACTGTGCGTGTGGGAGCACCTTGAGTGCTCACAGACCTTGGGCTCTCTTGGCTCCTACAGACGGAGATAGTCCATCTGTAAGGATGGATCCAAGAAAGTCCAAGGATCATCTTCTTACCAGCAGTAAGTGGGACTCTCAGGCTCCCTCCTGACTGCCCAGAAATGCAGCTATGAGAGGGCAGGCAAACTCTCACAGCGCCCACCATATGGAGAGCCCCCTCCAGGACGTTACACAGAGCACTTGGTTTGGTTCTCTGGGAAATCACACTACACTAGAGAGTGGATCAGCTTCGGCTTCTGACTCCTACACTAGATTCCTTGTGTCCTTGAACACACCCCTTCACTTCAAGGCCTCATTTTTCTCATCTTGAAAATGAGTTCTTTGTTCTTTGTCTATCTTCTCCACTAAACTGTAAGCTCCTGGACATCAGGGCCTCTATTTTGTGGACTGCTCTCTTCCCTAGAAAGTAGAAGAGTACCTGGTGCATAAGATAACACTCAATAAGTATTCCAGAAAAGAATTTATGAACAAATGAACCCCTGTTATCTGCTTAGCAAGCTGCAGGGCAACATGGTGAAAATATCTGGGACACTTGGAATATTTAGAAAACAAGGCATTGAGAGAGTAATATTGAAATATGTGCATGCCAAAAAAAAATATATGCATGCCACGTATAGAATAGATGGCTGATGTGAAGTTGTTGTATAGTACAGGGAGCTCAGCCTGGTGCTCTGTGACAACCTAGAGGAGTGGGATGGGGTGGATGGGGGGGAGGCTCAAGGGAAGGGATATGTGTATACTTGTGACTGATTCTAGCTGTTGCATCGCAGAAGCCAACACATTATAAAGCAATTATCCTCCAATTAAAAATAAATTTTAAAAACAATGCAATTCCAAACACTTGACTCATTGGAAAAGACCCTGATGCTTGGAAAGATTAAGGCAGAAGGAGAAGAGGGCAACAGAAGATGAGATGATTGAATGGCATCACTGATTCAATGAATATGAATTTGGGCAAACTCCATGAAATGGTGAGGGACAGGCAAGCCTGGTATGCTGCTGTCCATGGGGTCGTGAAGTGTTGGATATGACTTGGTGACTGAACAACAATCCAAACTAAATACTACTAAGCACAGACCTTACTTAGGACCACCTTGAGTTGCTGTCATGGATAAACAATCGGTAATTCAGATAACGGAGAGGGAAATGTGGCTATTTCATAAGATGACACCACAGAAAGGTAAGATTTAAGCTGGGCTCTAATGGGTAGGTAGGTTTTGAGTAAGAAAGAAGAGGGAGAAAGTTCTCTTAGATTTTAAAAATACATTCAAGCATGGCATGAACAAATGACAGGGAGAAATCCTTCCCAAAGTTCTTCTTTCATTTCTCTACACTCTCTTCCTAGGAGTTCTATTTGGCACATGTTAGATTTGAGGTGCCTGCAGGAGATGTCTAGCTTGCATTTGGAAATGTGAGTTTGGAGCTTGGCCTAAAGGTCGAGCATTGGAAGTCATCCATCAAGAGGTAATAACTGCCATGGATGCCATCCAAGAAATCACAGCTTTCCTCAAAACTTATCCTAATACCCTACAGCTTTGGATCTTTCAAACAGAAGATGGTATTCATGTTGAGAAACAATCCACATATTCAATCTCAAACCAGCATGTAGCCATATTACAAAACCAAGCAGATCCCGAGTGTTCCTCAGGTTTGTGCATGCTCCATCTTACTCAAACACAGGCACCACAAACCAGTCTGGACCAGGAGACAGGGAAGCAGGATGACCTTACATCGCAGTTTGCTTCAGCATTGTTCTAGTTTATATCTATTGTTCCAGCACAATTATCAACAGTACCCCTTTCACTCTCAAAAGCGTCCCAGTTCAGATGATAAATTACAGTCAATCTACTAATTTTCCAAATAACCAATTTCTTGAATGACCTGTTCCCCAAATGACCAATTTGCTTGATGTGATTAAGTGTTTTAACTTCGTAGTTCATAATACCACTTTAAGAAATGTTTAAACTGTCTCTTCCCCAGCTCTGTAACACTTGAACTTGAAGCTCACCTCTCTTAGTCTTCCTCTTTGTCTGTGCCTCAGTTTCCCCCATCTCCTTCTAATTCTGTCACCATCTCCAGCAGCAACAGCAGGGAGCAGGCACAGAGAAAATTTAAAAGCATTCTTATGAATATATTCTCCTCATGAATATATTGTTTTAGGAATGTATTCAAGGAAAATATTCTTTTATGAATATATTCTTTGTAAATGGTGCCTTCTTGCTTATATTCTTCAATGTGAGGAGTTCACATTAATGTATCATCCTTATGAATAATAACAATGAAAAATGTATTTATAACAATCCTTCCTTTGAAGAATGTATCCTTAGTAAAATGTTTTGTGGTCCTCAGCACCACTCACCCACACCTTGCAATTTCCCCTGCTTTCTGTACCTCAAGTTGTTGAAAACACCTTAAAATTCTGTTAGAAAATCAAAATGAAAAAAATTTTAAAAAAAAAGAAAATCAAAATGAGAACCAAAACTAAATAGTATTAATGACATAAATATGCTTGGTGAATTCATCCTTCAGTGAAAATAGCCATGAAACAAATTAGTTTTAGGCAAATTAGCTTGCAATTAATTGACTTTTAGCCACCTGACCTATGACCTTCATGACCAGGTCATCTAAAATAGGTTGACCGTTATCCTTCCCATCACCTTCACACCACCAAAATTCTCTCTCAATGACTTGTTTTATCTCTTAATAGTCTTAGCAAAACAAAATATAATTGTGTTTGCTTATTATTTTCCATCATCCCCACTGAGAATATTCTCAGGAGGGCCAAGGCCCCTTTGATTTTGTTCCCTAGTGATTCTATAGACCTATCAGAATCTCCTGCACACATGTAGATGCTCAGTGAACATGTTGCATAAACCGACAATGAATGAATGAATGTACAAGAGATCCCAAGAGAATCTCTAGATGCATGATAGAAACAAGAATGAATATAAATGGTATGCTTATCCCTAATCTCAGTTCTAAACACCATCATCCCAAGCACCCTCCTTTTCTATCGAAAGCTAAAGAGACCCTATTAAGCAAAACTTTTAATTGGATATGAAAAGAAGGGGGAGGGAAAGTGATTCAAGAAATGAGATAACTTTAAACCATTTTTTAATCAGACAGAACCTGTTTGACCATCTGAAATCAGAACACACTGAAGAAACTCTCTACCCCAGATGTTACAACATTGCCCATTTAGTACAGTGCTACTTGAGAGCAGATGGCGATGAGTCAGGACTTAACAAAGACCTTAATGGCTCTCCTGCCAGCCCTTGGGCCATCATTTGCATAGGAAGCAGATCTGGCTTGGCTGCTGATGGTGATCGCCTCTCACCCACTTGGACATGACCTCATTTTCATGTCTTCATTTTCCATCTTTGCCATATGCAGTCATAACATTCTGGGAAATACTGTGCCACAAAAAATATAAAATAAAAGCAAGTCCTGATCATGGGAAGCACTATTTTAATTACGATTTTACTGACATACCTCCTCATCAGAAATTCATTTTTAATCAGCCTAACACATTTGAATTAGTGTGACATGGTTTCTTTTTCACTCATTTAATATCTCAAGTCAGAAGTTTATAGCATTGCATCAGGGCAATTATATGAAGGGAGGCCATTTTTAAAGATGCATATAATTTTATTGTGGATTCACACTGTTTATGAATTAGGTTTATAGCCTCACTTCGCCTCTAGATGCACTTATAATCACCAGAAGGAGAGAAAAAAAGACATTTCACAAATGAAAGCATAACCTCGTTCCCATTTGGAAACAAATCACCTCATCCTAATAAACACAAAGGCATTTATTTGCACTTAGATGATTTACCTGGGGCGGGGGGTGGTGGGGACAGGAACAAGGTCTTCATTTATCTGCCATTTCAACTCACTGAGGTCCAGCCAACAACATATTTCCTCAGGAAAGGGCAGGAGACAGAGGGGCTGGAGAGTGATATTATTAAATGTACTTTCTGAGAGCAGAAGTTCAAGGGACACAGCAGGAATCTTGAAAGTCCCACTTTCTTCCTCTCAAGTCCCTTGGAATTATCCAACCCAAAGTTCCAATAACTGAGTCCCACCACTTTCCAACTTTTAAATGCCTAGTGTTCCAACCCACTACCTTAGTGTTCTAAGCTTTAGCCTGTCTCCTTCCTTGATTATAGAAGTCTTAATAGTTAATTTGTCAAAGGAGGGAAAGTAAATGATATCATAAACATTTGAAAAGTCTCCTATTTAATAGTACTGCTGCCTGTAAGGATGCTGACAGCTATACACAAGACACTATTTTTGAAAGTGTAATTCAAAATCCATTAGAGGATGCTGAATTATATGTTTTTAATGAAATAAACTAGAATAGTAAGAAGCAGAAAATACTAAATTGTGTTATACGTAATCCATTTCTATTTCAGATATTATGTGTTTGCAAATATATGCTAATAATAATAAACTTATTATTAGCAAACACTCATATAATGCTTGATGTGTACCAGGGAGTATACCAGAGGAATTTACATGCATAAACTCATTTAATCTTCAAGATCATCAGATGAGAGAGGACTATTTTTTACCCCAGTTTTACAGTTGAACAAACTAAGGCACAGAGAATTTAGGTGATATACTCATGATGGTCCAGCTAGCAAGCAGCAGACAGGATTTGGACCTAAGTAACCCCACCTCTAGGAGAAGGCAATGGCACCCCACTCCAGTACTCTTGCCTGGAAAATCCCATGGGCGGAGGAGCCTCGGAGGCTGCAGTCCATGGGGTTGCTAAGAGTCGGACACAACTGAGAAACTTCACTTTCACTTTTCACTTTCATGCATTGGAGAAGGAAATGGCAACCCACTCCAGTGTTCTTGCCTGGAGAATCCCAGGGACGGGAGATCCTGGTGGGCTGCCATCTATGGGGTCTCACAGAGTCAGACACGACTGAAGCGACTTAGCAGCAGCAGCAGCAGCAGCAACCCCACCTTGGAGAAGGAAATGGCAGCCCACGCCAGTACTCTTACCTGGGGAAGTCCTGTTGACAGAGTAGCCTTGGTAGGCTACAGGCCATGGGGTCGCTAAGAGTCAGACACAACTTTGCGACTAAACAGCAACAACAAATCCTACCCCAGAGTCTTTGGCCTTAATTCCGCCAGTGCAGTGGTAAAGAATTTGCCTGCCAAGGCAAGAGACAGAAGAGACACACGTTCGTTCCCTGGATTGGAAAGATCCCCTGGAATAGGAAATGGCTACTCACTCCAGTATTCTTGCCTGGAAAATTCCATGGACAGTGGAACCCAGGAGGCAACAGCCTATGGGGTTGCAGAGTCAGACATGACTGAACACAGCACGTGTGTGCACGCACACACACACACACACACACACAGGGCATCAGCCTGCCTCTTCTAAATATATTTCTTGATATAGGTTTTAGTGTTTTTTTTAATTTGATAAACAACAGTTTAGTGGGATTGTGTATTATATATATCCTAGGTTAGTTCCAATTTCAAACATTCTGTGCAATAGTCCTTATACCATAGGCCATATGATCTAATGCGTTGCTCAAGAAATTTGGTCTCTGTGTCATATATTCCAGTACCACAGATGACACCACCCTTGCCACCAATTAGAAACCAGAGAACTTCTGCCTTTGTTATCCAGTCCCTGGGATAGCTCTTATGTTCAAACCCCATGGTTTTGAACATAACCAAACCACATGGTTAATTAAAAAAAAAAAAAGAGAGAGAGAGAGAGAAAGAAAAAACACAGCTGTTTATATTCTGGCAAAACTATTATACCATAATCAGTGAAACTTAAAACTTTTGATGGGCTATTCAGTCTTGGGGTGGGAGAAGCTATAGAATTAAGTCATTAAAGCTATAAAATTAAGTCAAAAAATAACCACTGCAAAGTTTATTTTCCTTGTCCTAGCTTACAGAGAACTAACGATAAGAGGACCATATAATCCAAGGAAAACATCCTTAAACTTCCAGTCACAAAATCTGACCTCTGATCCATCAATATTGTATAATTCAGGCAAATCTCTGATTCACAACAGCCAACCTTATTTAGGATTTTCTACTCTCCAGAGGATTTTCTACTCTAGACTGAGGCTGAAGCTGAAACTCCAATACCTTGGCCACCTGATGCAAAAACCTGACTCGTGAGAAAAGACCCTGATGCTGGGAAAGATTGAAGGCAGGAGGAGAAGGGGACGACAGAGGATGAGATGGTTGGATGGCATCACCAACTCAATGGACATGAGTTTGAGCAAGCTCCGGGAGATGGTGATGGACAGGGAAGCCTGGCATGCTGCAGTCCATGGGGTTGCAAATTGTCAGATACGACTGAGTGACTGAACAACTCTCCAGAGCTAGAAAGCACTCCCTGAGGAAGGCAGAGATGACTGTTGTAGAGGGGCCTTCCACCCTCCTTCTTGATGCTTCTACCGTCTGCTGACCTCCCATCTTTCCCTCCCATCCATAGCACTCCTTTCCCCAGAAGACGAGAAAGAGCAGGGCAATTACCAAGGATGTTTCATCAGCAGGGAGTGGGAAGTCGGCACCCTGTGAGAGACTCTCTCACTTCCTGCACCTGTGTGGGGAGCCCAGCTCAGTTTTTAGATCCTTAGTCATGTCCTTAAGTTTTGGGTTTTTTAAAATATCCTCTCCTCTCTTGCTCTCCAAGGAGATGCTATGAGAGCTCCACCCAAATCCCCTAGAAGCCCCTGTACAAGTTCTGTGCACCATCCTCCAGCTTCTGGGTGCTGCTTTGCCCCTCATGACCCAGTCTGGGTCCTTCTTCAGAGGATTAGCCAGTAACCACTTCACCTGGATGTACTTAGAGATGTGGGTGCCCAGGAGTTCTTGTCCCCTCCCTCTCCCCCCACCACAACCCCAACCTCAGGTGACTGAGGCATCAGCTTTACTTGGAGTACCCCACAACATCCGGAGACTGGGGTCCTCCTGGAACGGTCCCCTCACTGGGCTCCATCTTCCCTGGTCTCTCTGCCCATTCCCTTGCAGCTTCCCCTAGGGCACTTCCGGAAGTGTTCGCTGGCATCCGTATAAGAGCCTCAGGGTCTGCTTCTGGGAACCCAAACTGAACTCTCCCTGTGGTGGGCCCAGGCCTGTCTGAGGAGATGAACCTGACCAGGTCTTTTTCTCTCTCTTTCTGTGTGGGCTTCTCCTCACCTGACACTGGGCTGAGCCATGCCTATTCCACAGAGTGGCGGCCATCTAGATTAAAGGAGGGCCTGGAAGCTTCTTGTCAATCTCCAGGCCTTCGCCAGATTCCCCAACTCAGTTTCTATCAGAGCCATGCTTTGGTGATCAGTACTCGCTGGTCAGCTAATAATATCAATTTAGCTACTGTTCTTAAACTTCTCTCTCAGAGGAGTGGTAAGTGATTTAACTATTTCTGGTTCCCTAGCCCTAAAACCATCACAATAGCAACAGAAACCTCACCTGCAGCTTCCTCCAACCATGTTAGCAGCCTTTTTAGACGGTAAAAATCAACTCATATAGCTTAAACTGGAAGAAAACTTTGAGCTCTATCCCTTAGTAAACAGATGAAAGAACTAAAGATAAGACCAGGCCTTTTTCCAAGGTCACATCGTTTACAATAAAGCTTTTCACTGAATTTAAGTCTCTGGACTCAGCGTAGGGCGGTGGGTATTGAACCAGGCTGCAGAGTGAGAAAAGGGCAGGTTAGGTGAGTTGCCTGCTGTCCGCCCAAATCCCACCCCCTGAAAGAATCGCTGGATATCTCTAAACACATTCACGACAATTGATTGGTTTGAACTGCTTGATCTTTCCCCCATTAAGATAAACAGCATGAAATGTAGATTAACTCTCCTCACCCACCTTGAAGAAAACATAATCAATAGTTCCTTAAGGAGACTCTTAAGCTCGGTTGTGTCTGACTCTTTGCGACCCCATGAATCGCAGCACGCCAGGCCTCCCTGTCCATCACCAACTCCCAGAGTTCACTCAGACTCATGTCCATCGAGTCAGTGATGCCATCCAGCCATCTCATCCTCTGTCATCCCCTTCTCCTCTTGCCCCCAATCCCTCCCAGCATCAGAGTCTTTTCCAATGAGTCAACTCTTCGCATGAGGTAGCCAAAGTACTGGAGTTTCAGCTTTAGCACCATTCCTTCCAAAGAAGAGGAGACTCTTAGTCACATCATATTCCATCTACCCAGATCAAGCACAATTCCTATCCTATAGAAAGCACTCAGATCGTTTTTTTAGGAACTTCACTGGACAAAAATTCATACTGAGCACTCAACTATGGTTGCAGTAATCCTCAGATTTATTCATGAGGAGACCTGTGATAGAGTTACAGCAATATATCATGAAAGATTGATATATTTAATTCTACCACACAAATTATAAATAATTTTACTAGCAGTAAAATGTGGCTATAAGATGCATATTTATATTTCTGCATTCAAGAAACAATAACATCATAAACTTTTAAGATATTACTTTTCAGGTTTGGGTTTTCTACTCTGTTTTTGCTTACTTTACTCACAAGCTAGTCCTTATTACCAGTGAAGCAATATAATCCAATACAAGAAAATTTTTAATTGAAAAAATAATCCATATACACAATGGAGTATTACTCAGCCATTAAAAAGAATACATTTGAATCAGTTCTAATGAGGTGGATGAAACTGGAACCTATTATACAGAGTGAAGTAAGCCAGAAAGAAAAACACCAATACAGTATACTAACGCATATATATGGAATTTAGAAAGATGGTAACAATAACCCTGTATACGAGACAGCAAAAGAGACACTGATGTATAGATCAGTCTTATGGACTCTGTGGGAGAGGGAGAGGGTGGGGAGATTTGGGAGAATGGCATTGAAACATGTATAATATCATGTATGAAACGAGTTGCCAGTCCAGGTTCGATGCACGATACTGGATGCTTGGGGCTGGTGCACTGGGACGACCCAGAGGGAGGGTATGGGGAGGGAGGAAGGAGGAGGGTTCAGAATGGGGAACACAGGTATACCTGTGGCGGATTCATTTCAATATTTGGCAAAACTAATACAATATTGTAAAGTTTAAAAATAAAATAAAATTTAAAAAATAATAATAATAATAATCCACTCATTAGTTCATTTTTTCTTAAAAGTAGGAAAACAATCACTATTATTTGACTTTTCCTTGAACCAATGGTCCTATTCATATAGCAACATTGTTCCTTAAGAACATAAATTACCACAATAATGCAGTCTTCCCAGGAATAAATTCCAGCACAGATTAGAATTAAGCAATCTTAAAACAGACAACTGAATCAAGATCTGGCCCAGACACATTTAACTGTTATTGATTTCAAAGTAGGGAAATGTCCATAGTCATAAACACATGGAAATGTTGAAATAAGAAACACTAAAAACTCAAGCAATGTTGACAAATTCAGAAACAGTAGATTAGACTGAGTTCTCCGTAGACAATAAACTTGCGAAACTTTGAAAACAGGACCTACACAGTATATTCACGAATAGTGTGACTGATTACTCTTCAAGTGTTTTCAAACTTTAGATGTAATTCTATCTAAAATGTGTCAGGAGGAAAGCAAAGTGTCTAACAGCACAAGTGAAGAGTTTAAAGGGAAGGAATTCTGGCATCTAGACCTTTCCCTTTATTGAGATGGTGCCCAAGGTCAGGCATGGGACATTAGGAAGGGAAGAAGTCCAAGCTATGATACAATGGGAAGGTAACCCAACCCTGAGGGCAAGCTGTGTAGGGCCAATGAAGTTGATTCGAGTTCAGTAGGCAATAACTCTCCCTTGTGTCAAGCTGAGTGCTCCCTGCTGAAGCTAAAGAGATGAATAAAACACTACCCCTGCCCTGATTTAAAACTAAATTGAATAATTATTAAGAGCACATTTAGAGGAGAGAAGGGATATTGGAAGTATAATTGGGAGGCCCTTGAAAAGCTAGATGAGCATCCCTAGGCTTTATCTTGGTGGTTGGTAGGAAAGGAAGATGATCTGATTATGCTTCAACAAAAGACTCTAGTCCTCAAGCTCACTTGCGCCAGCTGACAGAGTCACTGCTTTCCATGGGCTTCTACTGTGAGTCATTAATTAGCAGCCATTCCATGTAGCAGTATGAGGAGCAAGACCACGGACAAAATCACAGGCTATAAGAAAGTACTGCATTTCTGTGAATCATCTTCAGTTTCCTCCATCAATATTTTATAGTTCTCAGCATATAGATCTTTTACTTCCTTGGTTAGGTTTATTCCTAAGTTTTTTTATTTGTTGGTTTTTATGATGCAATTTTAAAAGGATGCTTTTTTTTTTTGCTTTCATTTTCTGGCATTTCATTGTTAATGTAAAGAAATCCAACTGATTTCTCTATGTTAATCTTGCATTCCGCTACCTTGATAAATCCATTTATCAGTTTGAGTAGTTTTTGTGTGGAGTCTTAAGAGTTTTGTATATATAGTATCATGTCATCTGAATATAATGACAATTTTACCTCTTCCTTTCCAATTTGGATATCTTTTATTTCTTTTTCTTGTTTGATTGCTGTGGCTAGGAGTTCCAATACTACGTTGAATAGAAGTGGTGAGAGTGGGCATCCTTGTCTTTTTCAAGATTTTAGCAGAAAGGCTTTTAGCATTGGGTACCATATTGGCTGTGAGTTAGTCATAAATAGCTTTTATTTGTTGAGCTATGTTCCCTCTATCCAGTTTGGTAAGAATTTTTATTATGAATGGATGTTGGATTTTATCAAATGCTTTTTTTTGCATCTGTTAAGATGATCATGTCATTTTTTTTGTCTTTCCTTTTGTTGACATGGTGTATTACATTGATTGACTTGCATATGTTGACCCATCCTTGTGACCCTGGGATGAATCCAGTTTAATCACAGTGTATGATCTCTTTTATGTGCTATTGAATTTGGTTTGCTAATATTTTGTTGAGAATTTTCGCCTCTGTATTCATCAAAGATATTAGCCTATAATTTTCTTTTTTGGCAGTCTTTGTCTTCTTTTGTTATCAGGATGCTCGTGGCTTCATAAAACGACTGAGAGTATTTCATCCTCTTCAAACTTTTGGAATCTCTGGGAAAATATCCCATGCTCTTGGACTAGAAGAACTAATATTGTTTAAATGATCATACTACCCAAAACAATCTACAAATTTAATGAGATCCCTATCAAACTATCTATGATATTTTTCACAGAACTAGAATAATTCTAAAATTTATATGGGACCATAAAAGAGCCAGAATTGCCAAAGCAAACCTGCAGAAAAAGAATAAAGTTGGAGGTATTACCTTTCCAGACTTTAGACAATACTAAAAAGTTACAATTATCAAAATAGTGTGGTATTGGCACAAAAAGAGATATATGGATCAATGTAGTAGACTAAAAAGCCCAGAAATAAACCCACGCACCTATAGTCAATTAATCTTCAACAAAGAAGACAAGAATAATGCAATGGAAAAAAGACAGTCTCTTTTAGCAAGTGGGAAAACTGGACAGCCACATGTAAATCAATGAAGTTAGAACACACCCTCACACCATATACAAAAATAAATGCAAAATGGCTTAAAGACTTAAAGACATGACACTATAAAACTCCAAGAACAGAACACAGGCAAAACATAAATCATAGCAACAGTTTTTACATCAGTCTCCCAAGGCAATGGAAATAAAAGCAAAAATAAATGATACAAAAGCTTATATTCAAACATATAAGCTTTTGCACAGCAAAGCAACCATAAGTAAAATGAAAAGACAACCTATGTACTGGGAGAAAATATTTACAAACAATTTGACTAACAAAAGCTTAATTTCTAAAATATACAGACAGCTCATATAATTCAATAACAACAAACAACCCAATCAAAAAATGGGCAGAAAACCTAAACAGACATTTCTCCATAGAAGACATACAGATGATCAAAGGGCATGTGAAAAGATGCTCAACTTCACTAATTACTGCTGCTGCTGCTGCTAAGTCACTTCAGTTGTGTCCAACTCTGTGTGACCCCGACAGACAGCAGCCCATCAGGCTCCCCCGTCCCTGGGATTCTCCAGGCAAGAACACTGGAGTGGGTTGCCATTTCCTTCTCCAATGCATGCAAGTGAAAAGTGAAAGTGAAAACACTCAGTCATATCTGACCCTCAGCGACCCCATGGACTGCAGCCCACCAGGCTCCTCCATCCATGGGATTCTCCAGGCAAGAGTACTGGAGTGGGGTGCCATAATTACTAGAGAAATGCAAATCAAAACTATAATGAGGTACCACCTCATACCAGTCAGAATGGCCATCATTTTAGATTATAATATGAGCTAAGTATGTATTTTTACCCAAAAGAGTTCACTAATTGTCCCAGTATTCACTAAATATTTTTCAATATATACCAATAGCTATTTATATCAGATGTTAAATTCATTAACACCATAGAGTTTCTTGCATATCCATGTGGTCATGTTGAACTGAATACTAATCTTGAGCCATGACTCTGCTACTATAACTTTATAATACGGTTTGGGGATATTTTTTACTACAGTAAAATATGTGTAACATTATAAAATTTATTTTAACTATTTCAGTGTACCATTCAGTGGCATTAGGCACATTCACAATGTTGTACAACCCTAACCACCCTCCATCTCCAAAACGTCTTCATCTTCCCAAACTGAAATTCTGTACTCATTAAACTTCCTCTCCTCCAGCTCCTGGTAATCACTGTTCTGTTTTCTGCCTCTGTGAGTGTGACAGTTCTAGGTACCTCATATTAAGTGGAATCATACAACATTTGTCCTTTTATATCCACCTTATTTTATCAAGGTTCATCCATATTGCAGCATGTGTTGGAATTTCATTCCTTTTCTTTTTTTTTTTGGCTGATCCGAGTCTTAGTCACAGCACACAGTATTTTTTTGTTTTAGTTGCAGCATGCAAACTCTTAGCTGTGGCACATGGATCTAGTTCCCCGACCAACAGGGATAGAACCCCAGGCCCCTGCCTTGGAAACCTGGAGTCTTAGCTACTGGACCGCTGGGGAAGTCCCTTCATTTCTTTTTAAGACAATGATATTCCCTTGGATGTATATGCCACATTTTGCTTATTCATTCATCTTTTGATAACATTTGGGTTGTCTTGACCTTTTGGCTGTTATGAATAATGATGCTATGAACACTGGTGTACAAGTGTTTGAGTCCCTACCTTCAACTCTTTTGTGTATACATCCAGAAGTGAAATTGCTAGATCAAATGATAATTTTATGTTTAATCTTTGAGGAGCTGCCATATTGTTTACCATGGCTGCAACATCTGACATTCCCACCAGCAATCAACAAGGATTCTAATTTCTCTACAAGCACACTAACTCTTGTTTTCTTTCTTGATACCAGCCACCCTCCTGATGTGAAGTATTGTATTACACTTTAATACATGATAGTACAAGTGTTCTCTCATTATGATTCTTTATCAAAGAAATCTTTGGCCATTCTTTATTTTCCCTCCCAGAACAATTTTGGAATAATTTCTATGCCCCCAAAATGTCTTACATGAATATAATTAGGATTCTAGTAAACTCATTTCAAAAAAGCATAATTCATCTCTTTAAGATATTTAACCCCACCCCTACAAAGGAATAAAATCTTCTCTTATTTCCCTTAAAAATTTAGTTTTCTTCATATTGAAACTAAACATTTCTTGTTAAGATTATCCCTATGTAATTCATACTTTTGTGCTATTATGAATGGAATAATCAGCCTCCTTTTAGGAGATAACTTTTAGAGGAAGAAGAAGCCCCATAGTTGACAATAATACTCATTTTTTAAATACCTACTATTTTAAGATCAGTAATAAAGGTCAACAGTGCCTGCCTTCTACATGGAAACTTACTGTAACAGAAAAAGGAAACACTGGTTAAAACTACACTGGATTGCCTCTTTTAAAGGCCCAGAGCATCGCTCCCAAGGAGGCATGTAAGTGAGTCCTACGTAGGCAAGTGAAATTGTGGGGAATTTGATGTTTGTCAATGTTTGTAACAGCTATCTTTAATTCTGGGTCAAATTCATGACGCCTGAGTGGTTTCTGTGTTGTACATGTACTTTACATTCATTGGCTGCTCCTTGGGGATTTAAGCCCATTTTGTTACTTCATTAATTTGCTATTTAAATTATTTCTGAAGTTTACACCTGTGTCTCACCTCTACAATATACTTATATCTCTGTGATTTATTTGCTATCAACTCTTCAGTCAGAAAGATAATATTTAGTATTACTATGGCTCCTAGGAGGAAATACGATACACTTTATAACAGTTTAAGACATTCTACTCTGCTATGCAGTTACCTGGCTTATTGCATAGAGAAGCTTCTATTGATAAAATTCTTCCCTTGCTAAGGGGAAAATGTCAACTCTGTTCTGGGTGCTGAGTGCACTTAATAATAATACACATCAAAAATACATGGTTTATGAAATTGAGTATCCATAGCCTGATCCCCTAGAAGTGCATGAGTTTTCCTGTCCCCTTTTTTCTGAAAGGCCTATAAAGAACAAAGCACCACCTAATAAATCTTTTTCCTTGACAAGGGAAGAATTTTGTCAACAGAAGCAAGCACCACTTGGCGTCCTGATGAAGTAACACCGCGGCCTTGCTTACCCTCGTCTTCCCCTCAGCATCACCATTTCATGGTCCATGGAAAGTACATGGTTTGTGGCTTCTCTAGTTTTTAAGATTCATACACTGGGCCAATAAAGAGGAACAAAGGGTATTTTTATACTAGAGGAAATAAGAAAAGGAAACAGAAACCTATCCAGGTGAACAATGGACTTCAGTCAAACCCTCTGCCTCATGATACCTATTTTAATATACCTGCTGTCCTGCCCCAACCAGTACTCTTCTCTCTTTCCAAGCCTTTATTTACACACACAAAAAGGTCAAGTCACATAACTACTGTGGATGATTCATAGCATTTTTTTCCATGCTGCTACTGGGTCTCTTCTATAAAAACCTCCAGCCTGGGGAATATATTCCAATATAGGACTCTGGCATATATTTTATCAGATATAACAATACTATTATTTATTGCTCTGAGGAAGCAGATAGTATCAGTTATTATTGATTAGGGCAAGGAAAAAAGATTCAAATCAACTATTAACTTGCTTTTAATGCTCAACTCTTTATAAAAATAGCTACCAAAGTTGTATCTATTTTTGGCTTTGGGTTTGGAAGGGCAATCTCAAACTAAGGACTACTCAATGGAATAAACTAGGGAGAAAAGTCATCTAAAAGAAGTAAACCCATCTCCTCAATTTCCAACAATTCTAGTTAACAGAAAATCTTATGTCGCCACTAAATTGCCTCAATGCTCTGTTTTTGCAACATAAATCTAATCAGAGTATTTTCATGAAGTGTTCTTAGCACTGTATAATTTGATTTGTCTAAAACATAAATTAAATAGCAAAAAAAAAGCAAAACCTTGAATTCTAAAGAGAGAATGGCTGTTATATAAGGACTAGCAAACAGCATCCTCACTCCAGTACTGTTGCCTGGGAAATCCCATGGATGGATGAGCCTGGTAGGCTATAGTCCACGGGGTCGCTAAGGGTCGGACACGACTGAGCAACTTCACTTTCACTTTTCACTTTCATGCATTGGAGAAGGAAATGGTAACCCACTCCAGTGTTCTAGCCTGGAGAATCCCAGGGACAGAGGAGCCAGGTGGGCTTCCGTCTATGGGGTTGCACAGAGTCGGACACGACTGATGCAACTTAGCAGCAGCAGCAGCAGCAAACAGCATAAATAAAGCTTAAGGCTTAGGATACCCCATGAGCTGTAACCACTTTTTTTTTTTTCCTTTTGTTAAACATCCGTTCTTTTCATTTTATTTTATTTTTTTTTTAATTTTTCAGCACTTTATTTATTTTTTTTATTTGATAAATTTAATGCCTTTTATTGCCATACCTCATTTTACTGTGCTTTGCTTTAGTGAACTTTATAGACACATGTTTTGTTTTTTTTTTTTTTCCTTGTTAATTTTCTGTTTAGTTGATCTATCCATAAGTGTGAGTGGGGTATTAAAGTCTCCCACTATTATTGTGTTATTGTTAATTTCTCCTTTCATACTTGTTAGGATTTGTCTTACATACTGCAGTGCTCCCATGTTGGGTGGATATATATTTATAATTGTTATATCTTCTTCTTGGATTGATCCTTTGATCATTATGTAGTGACCTTCTTTGTCTCTTTTCACAGCCTTTGTTTTAAAGTCTAATTTATCTGATACGAGTATTGTGACTCCTGCTTTCTTTTGGTCCCAATTTGCATGGAAAATCTTTTTCCAGCCCTTCACTTTCAGTCTGTATGTGTCCCCTGTTTTGAGGTGGGTCTCTTGTAGACAACATATGTAGGGGTCTTGTTTTTGTATCCATTCAGCCAGTCTTTGTCTTTTGGTTGGGGCATTCAACCCATTTACGTTTAAGGTAATTACTAATAAGTATGATCCCGTTGCCATTTACTTTATTGTTTTGGGTTCGAGTTTATACACCATTTTTGTGTTTCCTGTCTAGAGAATATCCTTTAGTATTTGTTGGAGAGCTGGTTTGGTGGTGCAGAATTCTCTCACTTTTTTTTTTTTTAACTTTACAATATTTTATTGGTTTTGCCATATATCAAAATGAATCCGCCACAGGCATACATGTGTTCCCCATCCTGAACGCTCCTCCCTCCTCCCTCCCCATACCATCCCTCTGGGTCGTCCCAGTGTACCAGCCCCAAGCATCCAGTATCATGCATCGAACCTGGACTGGCAACTCGTTTCATACATGATATTATACATGTTTCCATGACATTCTCCCAAATCATCCCACCCTGTCCCTCTCCCACAGAGTCCATAAGACTGATCTATACATCAGTGTCTCTTTTGCTGTCTCGTATACAGGGTTATTGTTACCATCTTTCTAAATTCCAGATATATGCATTAGTATACTGTATTGGTGTTTTTCTTTCTGGCTTACTTCACTCTGTATAATAGGCTCCAGTTTCATCCACCTCATTAGAACTGATTCAAATGTATTCTTTTTAATGGCTGAGTAATACTCCATTGTGTATATGTACCACTGCTTTCTTATCCATTCATCTGCTGATGGACATCTAGGTTGCTTCTATGTCCTGGCTATTATAAACAGTGCTGCAATGAACACTGGGGTACACGTGTCTCTTTCAATTCTGATTTCCTCAGTGTGTATGCCCAGCAGTGGGATTGCTGGATCATAAGGCAGTCCTATTTCCAGTCTTTTAAGGAATCTCCACACTGTTCTCCATAGTGGCTGTACTAGTTTGCATTCCCACCAACAGTGTAAGAGGGTTCCCTTTTCTCCACACCCTCTCCAGCATTTATTGCTTGTAGACTTTTGGATCACAGCCATTCTGACTGGCATGAAATGGTACCTCATTGTGGTTTTGATTTGCATTTTTCGGATAATGAGTGATGTTGAGCATCTTTTCATGTGTTTGTTAGCCATCTGTATGTCTTCTTTGGAGAAATGTCTATTTAGTTCTTTGGCCCATTTTTTGATTGGGTCATTTATTTTTCTGGAATTGAGCTGTAGGAATTGCTTATATATTTTTGAGATTAGTTGTTTGTCAGTTGCTTCATTTGCTATTATTTTCTCCCATTCTGAAGGCTGTCTTTTCACCTTACTTATAGTTTCCTTTGTTGTGCAGAAGCTTTTAAGTTTAATTAGGTCCCATTTGTTTATTTTTGCTTTTATTTCCAATATTCTGGGAGGTGGGTCATAGAGGATCCTGCTGTGATGTATGTCAGAGAGTGTTTTGCCTATGTTCTCCTCTAGGAGTTTTATAGTTTCTGGTCTTACGTTTAGATCTTTAATCTATTTTGAGTTTATTTTTGTGTATGGTGTTAGAAAGTGTTCTAGTTTCATTCTTTTACAAGTGGTTGACCAGTTTTCCCAGCACCACTTGTTAAAGAGATTGTCTTTAATCCATTGTATATTCTTGCCTCCTTTGTCAAAGATAAGGTGTCCATATGTGCATGGATTTATCTCTTGGCTTTCTATTTTGTTCCATTGATCTATATTTCTGTCTTTGTGCCAGTACCATACTGTCTTGATGACTGTGGCTTTGTAGTAGAGCCTGAAGTCAGGCAGGTTGATTCCTCCAGTTCCATTCTTCTTTCTCAAGATAGCTTTGGCTATTCGAGGTTTTCTGTATTTCCATACAAATTGGGAAATTATTTTTTCTAGCTTTGTGAAGAATACCATTGGTAGCTTGATAGGGATTGCATTGAATCTATAAATTGCTTTGGGTAGTATACTCATTTTCACTATATTGATTCTTCCAATCCATGAACATGGTATATTTCTCCATCTATTAGTGTCCTCTTTGATTTCTTTCACCAGTGTTTTATAGTTTTCTATATATAGGTCTTTAGTTTCTTTAAGTAGATATATTCCTAAGTATTTTATTCTTTCCGTTGCAAGGGTGAATGGAATTGTTTCCTTAATTTCTCTATTTTCTCATTATTAGTGTATAGGAATGCAAGGGATTTCTGTGTGTTGATTTTATATCCTGCAACTTTACTATATTCATTGATTAGTTCTAGTAATTTTCTGGTGGAGTCTTTAGGGTTTTCTATGTAGAGGATCATGTCATCTGCAAATAGTGAGAGTTTTACTTCTTCTTTTCCAATTTGGATTCCTTTTATTTCTTTTTCTGCTCTGATTGCTGTGGCCAAAACTTCCAAAACTATGTTGAATAGTAATGGTGAAAGTGGGCACCCTAGTCTTGTTCCTGACTTTAGAGGAAATGCTTTCAATTTTTCACCATTAAGGATAATGTTTGCTGTGAGTTTGTCATATATAGCTTTTATTATGTTGAGGTATGTTCCTTCTATTCCTGCTTTCTGGAGAGTTTTTATCATAAATGGATGTTGAATTTTGTCAAAGGCTTTCTCTGCATCTATTGAGATAATCATATGGTTTTTATTTTTCAATTTGTTAATGTGGTGTATTACATTGATTGATTTGCGGATATTGAAGAATTCTTGCATCCCTGGGATAAAGCCCACTTGGTCATGGTGTATGATCTTTTTAATGTGTTGTTGGATTCTGATTGCTAGAATTTTGTTAAGGATTTTTGCATCTATGTTCATTAGTGATATTGGCCTGTAATTTTCTTTTCTTGTGGCATCTTTGTCAGGTTTTGGTATTAGGGTGATGGTGGCCTCATAGAATGAGTTTGGAAGTTTATCTTCCTCTGCAATTTTCTGGAAGAGTTTGAGTAGGATAAGTGTTAGCTCTTCTCCAAATTTTTGGTAGAATTCAGCTGTGAAGCCATCTGGACCTGGGCTTTTGTTTGCTGGAAGATTTCTGATTACAGTTTCAATTCCGTGCTTGTGATCGGTCTGTTAAGATTTTCTATTTCTTCCTGGTCGAGTTTTGGAAAGTTGTACTTTTCTAAGAATTCGTCCATTTCTTCCACGTTGTCCATTTTAGTGGCATATAATTGCTGAGAGTAGTCTCTTATGATCCTTTGTATTTCTGTGTTGTCTGTTGTGATCTCTCCATTTTCATTTCTAATTTTATTGATTTGATTTTTCTCCCTTTGTTTCTTGATGAGTCTGGCTAATGGTTTGTCAATTTTATTTATCCTTTCAAAGAACCAGCTTTTGGCTTTGTTGATTTTTGCTACGGTCACTTTTGTTTCTTTTGCATTTATTTCTGCCCTAATTTTTAAGATTTCTTTCCTTCTACTAACCCTGGGGTTCTTCATTTCTTCCTTTTCTCGTTGCTTTAGGTGTAGAGTTAGGTTATTTATTTGACTTTTTTCTTGTTTCTTGAGGTATGCCTGTATTGCTATGAACTTTCCCCTTAGGACTGCTTTTACAGTGTCCCACAGGTTTTGGGTTGTTGTGTTTTCATTTTCATTCATTTCTATGCAAATTTTGATTTCTTTTTTGATTTCTTCTGTGATTTGTTGATTATTCAGCAGTGTGTTGTTCAGCCTCCATATGTTGGAATTTTTAATAGTTTTTCTCCTGTAATTGAGATCTAATCTTACTGCATTGTGGTCAGAAAAGATGCTTGGAATGATTTCAATTTTTTGAATTTACCAAGGCTAGATTTATGGCCCAGGATGTGATCTATCCTGGAGAAGGTTCCATGTGCGCTTGAGAAAAAGGTGAAATTCATTGTTTTGGGATGAAATGTCCTATAGATATCAATTAGGTCTAACTGGTCTATTGTATCATTTAAAGTTTGCATTTCCTTGTTAATTTTCTGTTTAGTTGATCTATCCATAGGTGTGAGTGGGGTACTAAAGTCTCCCACTATTATTGTGTTATTGTTAATTTCTCCTTTCATACTTGTTAGCATTTGTCTTACATATTGTGGTGCTCCTATGTTGGGTGCATATATATTTATAATTGTTATATCTCTTCTTGGATTGATCCTTTGATCACTATGTAGTGACCTTCTTTGTCTCTTTTCACAGCCTTTGTTTTAAAGTCTATTTTATCTGATATGAGTATTGATACTCCTGCTTTCTTTTGATCTCTATTTGCATGGAAAATCTTTTTCCAGCCCTTCACTTTCAGTCTGTATGTGTCCCCTGTTTTGAGGTGGGTCTCTTGTAGACAACATATGTAGGAGTCTTGTTTTTGTATCCATTCAGCCAGTCTTTGTCTTTTGGTTGGGGCTTTCAACCCATTTATGTTTAAGGTAATTACTGATAAGTATGATCCCGTTGCCATTTACTTTATTGTTTTGGGTTCAAATTTATACACCTTTTTGTGTTTCCTGTCTAGATAATATCCTTTAGTATTTGTTGGAGAGCTGGTTTGGTGGTGCTGAATTCTCTCAGCTTTTGCTTGCCTCTAAAGCTTTTGATTTCTCCTTCATATTTGAATGAGATCCTTGCTGGGTACAATAATCTGGGTTGTAGGTTATTTTCTTTCATCACTTTACGTATGTCTTGCCATTCCCTCCTGGCTTGAAGAGTTTCTATTGAAAGATCAGCTGTTATCCTTATGGGAATTCCCTTGTGTGTTATTTGTTGTTTTTCCCTTGCTGCTTTTAATATTCGTTCTTTGTGTTTGATCTTTGTTAATTTGATTAATATGTGTCTTGGGGTGTTTCGCCTTGGGTTTATCCTGTTTGGGACTCTCTGGGTTTCTTGGACTTGAGTGATTATTTCCTTCCCCATTTTAGGGAAGTTTTCAACTATTATCTCCTCAAGTATTTTCTCATGGTCTTTCTTTTTGTCTTCTTCTTCTGGGACTCCTATGATTCGAATGTTGTAGCATTTAATATTGTCCTGGAGGTCTCTGAGATTGTCCTCATTTCTTTTAATTTGTTTTTCTTTTTTCCTCTCTGATTCATTTATTTCTACCGTTCTATCTTCTAATTCACTAATCCTATCTTCTGCCTCTGTTATTCTACTATTTGTTGCCTCCAGAGTGTTTTTCATCTCCTTTATTGCATTATTCATTATATATTGACTCTTTTTTATTTCTTCTAGGTCCTTGTTAAACCTTTCTTGCATCTTCTCAATCCTTGTCTCCAGGCTATTTATCTGTGATTCCATTTTGATTTCAAGATTTTGGATCAATTTCACTATCATTATTTGGAATTCTTTATCAGGTAGATTCCCTATCTCTTCCTCTTTTGTTTGGTTTGGTGGACATTTATCCTGTTCCTTTATCTGCTGGGTATTCCTCTGTCTCTTCATCTTGTTTATATTGCTGAGTTTGGGGTGTCCTTTCTGTATTCTGGCAGTTTTTGAAGTTCTCTTTATTGTGGAGTTTCCTTGCTGTGTGTGGGTTTGTACATGTGGCTTGTCAAGGTTTCTTGGTTAGGGAAACTTGTGTCGGTGTCCTGGTGGGTGGAGCTGGACATCTTCTCTCTCCTTTTGAAGACAATGGGTTGCTTTTCTGGGTGCCTGATGTCCTCTGCCACCATTCAGAAGTTGTTTTGTGGAATTTACTCAGCATTTAAATGTTCTTTTGATGAATTTGTAGCAGAGAAAGTGGTCTCCCTGTCCTATTCCTCTGCCTTCTTAGCTCCTCCTGTAACCACTTTTAAATTAACTTATCTCTTACTTAACATTTTACACAGCCAAGGCCTCTTTCAAGTATCTTGCACCATTTCTGTATCAATCAGGATAGTCTAAGATCTGCTGAGGTAACAAGTAATCCCACAATCTCAATGACTGACAAATTTAAATTAATTTCTTACTCGCACTGTATGCCTATCATGGGTCAGCTGCAGCTCTGCTCCTCACTGTCTTCATAATGGGATCAAGGCTGACAGAACAGCCTTCACTTGAAACATTATTTCTTGTTGGGGAAAAAGGTGTTACAAAGGCATTACAAGGCATTACGTTACAAAGAGGGAAAGGAACTGGTTTTCAAAGCTTCTGCCCCGAAGTGACATACGTCACTTTGGACCACTTTTCACTAGCCAAAGCAAGTCACATAATGTCACCTGGGTTAAAGAGGACAAGGATATATAACCATCTTCTTATGGATGGCTGGTCTCCTTATCTCTCACCTACTTCCCATCTCCCCCATTGTTCCCTGGGGCCCTCTTCCAATTTGCTGTGTTCCTCCTATGCCCAGAAATTTCTACAGCTGCGCTTCTCCTGTTGTTACATGCATCAGTACTGGAGTGTGTGGCAACAGGCCCAGGGAGTTCTGGAGTGAACATGGTGACTTTTCCAGAATGCTAGTTTTACTTGTAGATTTAGAAATATATTTTTAATTAAAATAAACTTGAGTATATTATTGACAAAATAAAAATTAGTAAGAGTCTCAAAAATATTGGTGTTTGACCCAGTTAAAAAACAGGCAGAAAGCCAATGGGAAAAAAAAATAGGCAGAAGACCTAAATAGATATTTCTCCAAAGAAGACATAAGATGTCCAATAAGAACATGAAAAGATGTCCAACTTCACTAATTATTAGAGAAATGCATACCAAAACTACAATGAAGTCTCACCTCACACCAGTCAGGATGGACATTATGAAAAACTCTACAAATCATAAATGCTGGAGAGGATTTGAAGACAAGGTCTGCACTGGTGGTGGGAATATAAATTGGTGCAACCATTATAAAACACAGTAGGGAGGTTCCTTAAAAACCTAAAATTAGAGTTACTATGTGATCCAGAAATCCCATTCCTGGGCATATATTCAGAACAATTCAGGGCATATAATTCAAAAAGGTACACATACCCTGGGAATTTCCTGGTGGTCCAGTGTTTAAGAATCTGCCTTCCAATGCAGGGGACACAGATTTGATCCCTGATCAGAGAAATAAGATTCCAAACGTCATAGGGAAACTAGAGAGCCCATGCTGTACAAGAAGAGAAGCCCAAACCCTACACTAGAGAAGGCCCACGTGCCGCATCAAAGAGCCTACATGCCACAAAGAAAGACCCAGGGCAGCCAAAAAAACCAGGATACACACATCCCAAAGTTCACTGCAGCACTAATTACAAGAGCCAAGGTATGCTGCTGCTAGGTCGCTTCAGTCGTGTCCAACTCTGTGCAACCCCATAGACGGCAGCCCACTAGGCTCCTCTGTCCCTGGGATTCTCCAGGCAAGAACACTGGAGTGGGTTGCCATTTCCTTCTCCAATGCATGAAAGGGAAAAGTGAAAGTGAAGTCACTCAGTCATGCCTGACTCTTAGCGACCCCATGGACTGCAGCCTACCAGGCTCCTCCGTCCATGGGATTTTCCAGGCAAGAGTACTGGAGTGGGGAGCCAAGGTATGAAAGCAACCTAAATGTCCATCAACAGATGAACAGATGAAGAAGATGTGGCACTTCATCTGTATCCATAAACAATGGAATATTATTCAGCCATAGAAAGAATGAAATAATGTCATTTGCAGCAAATGGATGAACCTATAGCTTATCATACTCAGAGAAAGACAAATATCATATGATATCACTTATATGTGGAATCTAAAAACTGACCCAAATGAACTTATTTACAAAATAGAAACAGACTCACAGACATGGAAAACAAATTTATGGTTACCAAAGGGGAAAGGGAGTTGTGAAGGGATAAATAGGAGTTTGGGATTAGCAGATACAAACTATCATTTATAATATAGATTAACAGCAAGGGAACTATATTATATTCAATTTCTTATTTAAAAAAACTATAATGAAAAAGAATGTGTTTGTGTGTGTATGTGTATTGTTGGTATTGTTTAGTCAGTAAGTCATGTCTGACTCTTTGCAACCCCATGGACTATAGCTTGTCAGACTTCTCTGTTCATGGGATTTCCCAGGCAAGAATACTGGAGTGGGTTGCTATTGCCTTCTCCAGGGAATCTTTGCAACTCAGGGGGCCATCCCCCTTCATCTCTACTGGCAGGCAGATTCTTTACTGCTGAGTCACTAGGGAAGTCCATAAGTCATGTATATATAACTTAATCATTTTGCTGTACACCAGAAACTAATACAACATTGTAAATTAATTCCTCTGTCCATGGAATTCTTCAGGCAAGAATACTGGAGTGGGTAGCCATTCCCTTCTCCAGGGGATCTTCCTGACCCAGGGATTGGGCCTGTGTCTCCCACACTGCAGGCAGATTCTTTATCATCTGAGCTACCAGAGAAGCCCCAAATTAACTACACTTCAATCAATCAAATGAGAATAACATTTTTTTTAATGTTGGTATTTGACTTGGGTCTCATTGGGCTACTCCATATCTCCTGTTGCATGGGTGCAGATTCATCCACTCACAAGTGTTCTTTAGTGGAAGAGGTTGAGAAGTACCAGGACCTACATTTGCTGACACTTCCTGCCTCTCTAGAGTGGCACAGCCCATTATGCTAACCAATGACTACATGAAGCTATTGAGAACTTGCCTCTCGGCTAACGTGACTGAGCAGGATGAGCATGGCCCTTAGCAGACAGCCTTTGCTGTGCCTCCTTACCCTGCACCCTGTTACTAGGCAACAGGCCTTGCTCAGCCATTGCTCAGTGCCTCAGTGGGCCCCGCCCACAAGCAACAGTCAATGAGCGACTGTTAGCTGTCCTGCTCAGCTACTGCTCAGCACTGCAGTGGGCCCTGCCCATGAGTACCTGTCAATGAGGGACCACTAGGGGAGTGATTCAGTCGAGGGTTGGTTGTGTGGTGGTCATCAGGTGGAGAGTGAAGAGGCAGATTCAGGCCTTCTCCTGGAGGCTCTCCAGCTTACCCAGCCTTGGGCCAGTGGGTGAGCTGGGGGGACCAGGGACTATGTCCTGCAGGGCTCCAGAGGCCTCACTAAGGCCCTCTACTAGCCATGGCCCAGGCCTTGAGGAGTAGTGACCCTCTCCCCCATCCCTGTCTCTGCAACCCACTAGCAGTGGCTGGATGGCTGGTCAGTCTATGAAACCTGGTCTCCCCATTTGGGCAGTCTGAGGAGACTGAGGGCCAGTTGGGTTGGATGCCTGTCTCCCTTAGAGATGACTGAGCAGGATATGGGAACCTGGCCCTGAAGGACCTGCCAGCTGAGATCTGCCTCGTCTTAGCCAGGACTGGGACCTTGGAGGGTGAAAGTTGTACCTTGGGACTTGGCCCTTTCTAGTCAGGATAAAGAATAACAATCACCTGGTAGAGATTTACAGGAACATTGTTACCTTTGACTGGACCTCAAGAACAAAGGATCTGACCCCGAGAAGTCTGCAACAATTAACCATGTCCATCCCTCACCTTTTGCTTTTAAAGGGACTTGCTGAAAGCTTTCAGTTGGGGTTTTTAGGGTGTAAGCCACCCATCTCTTTGTATGAACCTGTAATAAACCTTTCTCTGTTCCAAACTGTAATGTTTGATGGACATCACTGTGTGTGATTTCAGTAACAGAACTAGATGTTTTTCTTTAAATTTAAACAGCCACATGTGGCTAGCGGCTGCGGGATTAGACAGCATTGACGTTGAACATTTCCATTACTGGTAGGCAGAATAATGGCCTTCCAAAGATGCCCATGTCTGCACCCCCAGAACATGTGCTTATGGCAAAGAATTAAGTTTGCTCATCAGTTGACCTGAAAATAGGAAAATAGTCCTGGGTTACCCATATGAGCCCACTCTTCTCTGGGTCTGAGTCCAGAACCAATATCCTTTTCTTGTTTCCATTGTACTAAGGTACAATGGAGGTAAGCAGTTGGATTCAAACAGCATTTACTAAAAAAAAAAAAAAAAAACTAAAGAGCTGGGGGAAATGAGTAAAGAAAATGCACACAGGATCAATCAATTATATAAAGGAATCTTACCCCAAGAATCTCAGCAAAAGTATGAAGCCACATGTCCTCTCCTCCAGTTAACTGTTCTTGAACCACAGACCACTTAGTGCAATGCACCCTCATCTTACTTACTTAGGCTTCTTCTCTATGGATTTCCCTGCCCCTGGATCAAAATTACAGCTTATTAGTATTCTTCATAATATGAGGGCTGTCTGTAGAGCTACATCCATGTACATCTGGGTTATAAACCGCAAGAAAAAACCCAGTTCTGAGTTTCTCCCCCAGGATCTTTGCAACCTAAGGAATGATCCTATACCCTCTGGCCAGTTATTATCCCCACCCACTCACTCATTCAGCCCTGTGACTCACCCCTCAGGTCCTTACCACCCTCTGCCCCAGTGGCCCCTGCTTCAGGAAACTGGCCTTTTATAATTAGAGTTTAATATTTAAAATTAGCTTATGCATTCAGTGACACATAACACAAATAGAATGCAGTAGGTTATGCTCTCCCAAGGCCTTTCCTGGGTATTTATACAAGTCTTCCTAATATAGCAGGCTATTGAATAAGAGTGATCCAAATATGTTTTAACTCTTTAGGACCTACAAGTGTGCCTCATACAGCCAAATACACACTCTTACCCTTTATTTGTAGGCACCCAACTGGCATTACTCCAAATGGAAAAAAAAAAATCTTTAGCAAAAGCCAATAGCTAAATGTCATTAAGAACTATCTTATCTTTCATATAAAAATGTTTATTTAGCTTTTCTGTTTCAAACTGACTAATTTTCCTCCATAATGAAAAACATCAGACTATTAAATCATACAGATCTGACATGACTAGACTTAGAAAACATAATTTTTAAAGGAACTGATAATACATACTAACCCTTAATGTCAAAGTCAAAGATTGAAATTCCCTATGAACACATGTATCCATTAAGCAGCAGTCATTTTCAATTATTAAGAAGCAAAGATCTGTATTCTTTATAGAAATTAGAAATGGCAGCAAATAACATCAACATTCATAACTGCTACAATTAGGACCAATAAAATTTTTAAATCAAATTAAAATCAGAGTGATGATAATAAGAGTAATGAAATTTATGGAGCACCATGTGGCTCTCTTTCCTCAAAGAAACCCCTGAGTCCATAATTTTACAGGATGAAGAAATCAGTAGTTACTACTCACATTTTCCAGTACCACTAGACTAAAGATTCATGTGTACTAACAGGGAAACACATCAAATGTCATGGAATACCATACCCTTGGCTACTGCCTCTCCAGCTCCACCAGAGCACCCAGCCCCTCAGTTTCACCCTAACTGTTTGGTTCTGCCAGGACAGGTTGAGCCTAGGAAATGCCTGCCTTGCTGCTGGTTCCTTATTTCCCCTGCATTCATCTGGCTCTCTTGGGTTCCTATTCTGAGTAACCTGACACTTAAGGGAACAAGAGTAGGAGGAGGCTTTAGAACCGAAGAGTCAACCTTCTGTAGTTTAGCACATCTGTGGTGGCTGCAAATATTTGTTTGTAAAGGCTTATGTGAAGATCCCACCCTGTCCACATAACACACCTTTCTCATAAGCCTAAATTCCAAAATCAGTAATGGTTACAGTAGTGGGCTTCCTAGGTGGCACTAGTGGTAAAGAACCCACCTGCTAATGCAGGAGACATAAGAGACACAGGTTCGATCCCTAGGTCGGGAAGATCCCCTGGAGAAGGAAATGGCAACTCACTGTAGTATTCTTGCCTGGAAAATTCCATGGACAGAGAAGCCTGGCGAGCTGCAGTCCAAAGGGTTGCACAGAGTCAGACATGACTGAAGTGATTTAGCATGCGTGTGTGCTTACCCTTACCCATTAACCCATTTAAGACCATAATCGGGCTTCCCTGGTAGGTCAGCTGGTAAAGCGTGTGCAAAGTCTGCATGCAACACAGGAGACCAAGGTTTGATTCCTGGGTTAGGAAGATCCCATGGAGAAGGGATAGGCTACCCATTCCAGTATTCGTGGGCTTCCCTGGTGGTTCAGTCGGTAAAGAATTTCCCCACAATGTGGGAGACCTGGGTTTTATCCCTGGGTTGGGAAGATCCCCCGGAGGAGGCCATGACAAGCCACCCCAGTATTCTTACTTGGAGAATCCCGTGGACAGAGGAGCCTGGAAGGCTGCAGTCCATGGGGTTGCAAAGAGTCAGATATGACTGAGCAGCTAAGAACAGCACAAGGCCAGAATCACCATGAAAATCTAGTAGCTGTCTCAAACCTTCTATCCAAAAAATGTGTTCAAAATTTTCTCTAATTTTTTTTTCATTCAATTTCAAGAGGTATGTAAACCTATCAAAGCCCAGCAAGACCCTTAACGGACCTACAAACTAATTTCAGACTAAGAAACCTGCTTTAAGGTCTTTTTGCTTTTCCTTGATGCTCAATATTAACATTAACTGTCTTCTCAGGAATACAAATACTGTATGAGCTCACATATATGTAGAATCTGAAATAGTTGAACTCATAGAAGCAGTGGATAGAAGGGTGGCTGCCAGGGGTTGGGGGAAGAGCAACTGGGAGGTGATGGTCAAAGGTACAAGTTTCATTTATAGAAGATAAGCTCTAGAGACCTACTATTCAGCACAGTGCCTCTAACAATTCTGTATTGTATATTTAAAATTTGCTATTTGTCATGTCCATCGAGTCGGTGATGCCATCCAGCCATCTCATCCTCTGTCGTCCCCTTCTCCTCCTGCCCCCAATCCCTCCCAGCATCACAGTCTTTTCCAATGAGTCAACTCTTCGCATGAGGTGGCCAAAGTATTGGAGTTTCAGCTTCAGCGTCAGTCCTTCCAATGAACACCCAGGACTGATCTCCTTTAGGATGGACTGGTTGGATCTCCTTGCATTAGACTCCTTATCACTAGACTGGGCATCTAAGTCTTACTCTGATGAACTAGTCTGTCCTCTCTCCTGTCCCTGTGCTGATACGTGTCTTAAGCACAGCTGGCAAGGAGAGGTGACTCATATCAAGAACCCAAGCTTTGGGTGCCCCTCCCCTAAGAACAGGGTGCACGGTTAGGGTATCTCCCCAAGGTTGTAGATGTCATAGGTGCTTAAACACATTTTTAAGCCATATCTAATTTGACTTTTTAAACAAAAAGGAATATGGGTTTTTTTAATTGTACCTGAGGGTCATAGAGTCAAAGTGTACTCATCACACAAGGTGAGACTTTAACCTCCTTCAGCATCAAAAACAGTGGAAATCCATGAAAGGATTCTCCTTTCTTTATGGGCCTTTATTTCAGACACTTTGTTTCAACTTTAAGCAGTTGACTTAGGTGTTTCTCCTCTTCCTGACATAGATTTAAGTCAAATATGAAGAAAGCATGGGTGATGAGGTCAGAGAAGTATAGAGCAAGAATTTGGGACTATGGTGCCCATTCCCTACAGTGCTTTCTCAGCCTAGGATAAAATTTCGAGAGGAGGATGACAGCCTCCTCAGGGAAAGCATCTGCACTGTGTACTCAGCTGCTTCAGTCATGTCCAACTCTTGGCAACCCCACAGACCTCCACCCACCAGCCTCTTTTGTCCATGGGATTCCCAGACAAGAATACTGGAGTGAATTACCATTCCCTTCTCCAGGGGATCTTCCTGACCCAGGAATTGAACCCACATCTCCTGCACTGCAGGCAAATTCTTCACCTTTGAGCCACTGGGGAAGCCCCAGGAAAAGCATAGTTATCACCAAGAAAATTCTTTAATATTATATCCACAGTAACATTTCCCTCCCACCTCTCTTTTTAGCTGCCAGATCTCTCTAGATGACTCTGGTTATTTGCATTACATTATATTTTTATGGTATTTCAAGCCATTTCAAGGAAACATCAGACATACAGTCAAGAAATAAGACCTAAGCATAGAACAAGAGAAAAGGGGCAAGAAGGGAGCCTAAAGGAGACAAGAATGAAACTAACAGATGTACTGGAAGCAACCTGTCCTGCTAAGTCCATGAAACATCAGAAAGTCCTTCTGTGAATACTGCTTTGAGGGTGGAATTTAAAGTGAAGCCATTTGTGAAAATGTAAGGCTTTGATGAGTCCCTGCCCAGAACGGATAACCTTTATATATGAACTCCAATTATTTCAAGGCTTTATACTAAGTTCCACTCCAAATTATTTAAGAATTCATTTAAAAAGCTTCACATACACTCCATTAGGTGGTTTTCATAAAAAATAAACTAAAAGAGAGTTGCCACACCAAAAGACTTGAAAATCTAATCTATAAAGCAGTCAGCAGTTCTCAACCCTGACTGCAGTTACAATCTCCTGGGATCTACTTTTCCAAAGTTTTATTTTGATGCCTGATACCCAGGCATCAGTATTATTTGTGTGAGAAACTCAGTTTGGGAAGTTTTGATAAAAAATGATTGCAGCCATGAAATTAAAAGACGCTTGCTCCTTGGAAGGAAAATTATGACCAACCCAGTCAGCATATTAAAAAGCAGAGACATTACTTTGCCAACAAAAGTCCATCTAGTCAAGGCTATGGTTTTTCCAGTAGTCATGTATGGATGTGAGAAATGGACTATAAAGAAAGCTGAGCGCAGAAGAATTGATGCTTTTGAACTGTGGTGTTGGAAAACACTCTTGCAAATCCCCTGGACTGCAAGGAGATCCAACCAGTCCATCCTAAAGGAAATCAGTCCCAAATATTCATTGGAAGGACTGATGCCAAAGCTGAAACTCCAATACTTTGGCCACCTGATGCGAAGAACTGACTCATTGGAAAAGACCCTGATGCTGGGAAAGATTGAAGGCGAGAGGAGAAGGGGACGACAGAGGATGAGACAGTTGTATGAAGTGAGTTTTGGCATATCCCTCCCCCCTTTTTTTTTTTGAGACTATGAGCAGGTGTGAGCAGGGATGTGGGACTGGGGAAGAATCATACCTTGTGTCTCATCCTTGCCTCAGTGAGGTCTCTTGCTACCACTCTGGGAAACATTCTGCCTCCAGCAAGAGACTCACTTTTTTCTCTCGTCCTAATCACTCTAGGATGCAGAAACCTTAAGTTAGAAGTCAAGAGCAAAGAGATGTGGGAACAGTCCTTGGGAAATTAAAAAATAATACATTTATGTACATCCATTCAGTTCAGTCGCTCAGTTGTGTCTGATTTTTGCGACCCCATGAACTGCAGCATGCCAGGCCTCCCTGTCCATCACCAACTCCCGGAGTTCACTCAAACTCATGTCCATCGAGTCAGTGATGCTATCCAGCCATCTCATCCTCTGTCATCCCCTTCTCCTCCTGCCCCCAAGCCCTCCCAGCATCACAGTCTTTTCCAATGAGTCAACTCTTCACATGAGGTAGCCAAAGTACTGGAGTTTCAGCTTTAGCATCATTCCTTCCAAAGAAATCCCAGGGCTGATCTCCTTCAGAACAGACTGGTTGGATCTCCTTGCAGTCCAAGGGACTCTCAAGAGTCTTCTCCAACACCACAGTTCAAAAGCATCAATTCTTCGGCACTCAGCCTTCTTCACAGTCCAACTTTCACATCCATACATGACCACAGGAAAAACCATAGCCTTGACTGGACGGACCTTTGTTGGCAAAGTAATGTCCCTGCTTTTGAATATGCTATCTAGGTTGGTTATAACTTTCCTTCCAAGGAATAAATGTCTTTTAATTTCACTGCAGTCACCATCTGCAGTGATTTTGGAGCCCAAAAAAATAAACTCTGACACTGTTTCCACTGTTTCCCCCTCTATTTCCCATGAAGTGATGGGACCGGATGCCATGATCTTCATTTTCTAAATGTTGAGCTTTAAGCCAACTTTTTCACTCTCCACTTTCACTTTCATCAAGAGGCTTTTTAGTTCCTCTTCATGAAACTCACTTACATCCCCATTATTCCTGCTTTATGACTGTTTGTAAATACCATTTTTCTTTAATTACCTAAAAAGAGATGAAGACAAGAGAAGACTAAAAAGGCTAATGCAACATTCCAGAAGAATCACTAGAGCAAAGCATGGGATGATCTTGTTAACTTTATTGTGGTTGATGTGTTATTGTATCAAATGCAAATTGCAGAAGGGGGCAGTAATTTGTTAATAAATATGCTAATTGGGCAGTGTAAATGCCATAATGCATGGAGCAGGGGGAAAAAAGTCACTGAATGTAAACTCCATGCACAGCAGATTTCAGAGGGCAAAATGTAGTTAATAAAACTACCTTTATGTTTTATATTGCTGCTCCTTAGCATAAATAGCTAATAACCAATTTCCATTAATGGCGTGGGCACAGATGTAAATTAGCCCCTTTTTGGTTTACATTACTGTGATGGAATCCTAACGCTAAAGTGTTGCATTTGGCGATTTCATTAAGGGGAACGATCTGAGAACCCGATACAGTCCTAAAGCCTGCTTCAAGGAATTTGAACATGAAACCAAAATTACACTGCACATCCTTGTTCACCACGTGGGAGTTTCCAGAAAGGGCTCCGCTATCAAATATTTTCCCCATCCTCGTCTATGTCCACAACCCCGGGGCTCCTGTGGGTGTTCAAAGTGCCCTGCTTGCCAAGAAAGGCCTCCCGAGCCTGAGGCTGCAACAATATGGCCTTGTGCCACAGCAGCCTGGACTTCGGCTTGACTTGCTTTGCTTGCCGACCGGTAGCAGCCCTGACTTGACAACCAACAAAGAGCCCCTTGTACCAGATGGACCTTCACGGGTCCAGGTGGCTGGAGGAAGGAAGAGAAAGGGACCTTCAGGGCCTTCTGAGTCTCTGTTCCCACTAGCCACAAAGACTGAATGCAAATGTGAACAACACGCATTTGTACTGCCCGCACCGGTGGAAGTTTTCCATTTCTAGCCTCATTCATCTGCGACCTCTCCTGCTCACAGGGTCTTTCTTCAGTCATGCTGTGCAAGCAGCTACTGTATAGACCCGAAGTTAATTTTACTACGCACTTCAGTGTGTCGCTGGAGGTGCAATAAATCACGAACCAATTTCCAATTTTGTTATGCCCTACTTGATAAGGACATGAAGCATTCTCTCCCCCAAAATACATGTTTTTAAAACATAAGAATTAGAAGTAGGAACATGTCTCTTGATGCACACTGAAACTATAACCTTCCTTTTCAAGAGAAGTTGACCCCCGCAGGTCCTATTAGAATAAAATATCAACTTAAGCTTTTTTGAATTTGGATCTTGGGTCCAGAAGATACCGACGGGCCTTTCTGCTGCTGAACACCTCTGAAGATAAGTTTTGTTTTTTTTTTAACAACTTCAGCAAATAAATTCTTTCGGATGAAGTACAAGTTGTTGGAACAGTGTTATGCTGAATTACACTGTGCTTTTTTTCTAAGGTACAGAATAATAGACACACATCTTTAAATTCTCATAGTCATATTCTTGAAGATGCAAAAAGAGACTTTAGTACCCCTTCTACAACTTTTAATCTTAATTTGAATATTTCCAGCGTTAGCCCATTGCAATGGTGGATTAATCTAATTCCAGTAGATTGGGTTGTTTGATTTTAGGGATTTTTTTGTATATTGAGTCAGGATTCAGAAGTTAGATGATAACAACTAGCTCTTCATGGTCATTAATTCCCCTTACTTTGTTTATTCTCACAATGTTAATAATAGAGTGCATTTCTCGAGGTCATTTCGAGGTCTACATAAGAGTTTACATCACTAACTGGCAACCACTGCAGTAATAACTGTTTTAGGCGGGAATCATCGATGAGATTAAAACCAGCAGGTGATTGTTGGGTGAGAAACAGAGTGTGACATGGTCTCAAGGAACGTCTTCACAGGAAACTGGAAGGATGACCACCCGCATTTCATGGTAATTAGTCTGAGGAGCAAAATGAGTATGGGGTGCAAAGATGTGGATGGGGGACCTGTATTACTTGAGCCTCCAAAAAATGGTATTAGGGTTTAGAAGGAGGAGGAGGAAAAGGAGGAAGAGAAGAAACATGACATTGCAGCAAAGCCTAAAAGGAAACAAAAGAACTAGATTCTTCATTACCGCCCCGTGAACAAAGGACAGCCCAAGCCACACACGGACTCACACTCACATTCAGGATCCGATTTCTGCCATCGCAAGACACACATGCAAGGAGGTTAGGTACCTCAGGTCAAGAGGAGATAGGACATAAGGCAGCAGGAAGTGCAGAGCTTTGAAATAGAAGTCCTAGGTTTAAATCTCAGCCCACCCTCTTGCTGAAAACACAACTTCAGAAAAGAAATGGATGTCGATAAGTAAAGCAATACAGTTCTAAAACCTATTGATTGCCTATTATATATATATAGAACCCTGGGACAAGTTCCTTTTATTATTTAAAAATAAATGTTAAAAGGATACATATAGCCACTTTGAAGAACTGTTTGGCAATATTTAGAAAAGTTTAAAATATGCATTTACCATGACTGAGCAGTTTCATGCCAGGATATACATCAGTGCCTTAGAGAAACTCACACAATTACATGAGGAGACACGTACAAGATTGCTCACGATAGTTTGTGGTGACAAAAACTGAAAACAATCTATACATCAGAAAGAGAACTAATGCACACATTATGATATATTCATGAATGGAATATCAGACAGCTATGGCAATGAATAAACTATAGCTATATGTATCCATATGCCTGGAGAATCCCAGGGACGGGGGAGCCTGGTGGGCTGCCATCTATGGGGTTGCACAGAGTCGGACACGACTGAAGCGACTTAGCAGCAACAGCAGCATATGTATCCATATGAATGATTTTTACAAAACTGAGTGAAAAATCATGACAGAAAAACATAGAAGATATGATTTCACAAACATACTGTTTAAAAGCATTTCTATGTCTTGCTTAGGATACATAATCATAAAGGTATAAAAAGTGGGCATGGGAACTAAATTTAGAAGAGCAGTTACCTCTTAGAAGGAGATGCAATCAGGAGGAAGTATTAAAATGCTTGCATGACAAGAGTAGTAAGGGTAAAGATGCATAAGTATAAAGGGCATTTATCCTTATTCACTTTATTAAATTGAAGGGTGGGAACACATATGTTTGTGACATTATTCATAAATGACATACTTTTTGTATGTCTTAATAATTACCTAATTACTATTTGCTTAATTTTCAAACAAACGATCTATATATATACAAATATACGCATAGGAAATTTATGGACAGAATCAACAGAAACTATTGACAGTATGTGACTTTGGAGAGTGGAACTGGGGGTGTGGGTGAGGGAGCAAGGTTTACCTTTCACTACTGTACAATTTCATTATTGTGCAATTTCAACTGTTCTGCTTGAAATTACACCATGCATAAATGCCATTCTCAGAACATTTTTTCTAACAACTTAACAAATATGGGTTAATTGGTACTACCTACACACAGCTTTTGGAGCTTCCCTGGTAGCTCAGCTGGTAAAGAACCCACCTGCAATGCAGGAGACCCTGGTTCAATTCCTGGGTCAGAAGATCCCCTGGAGAAGGGATAGGCTACCCACTCCAGTGTTTTTGGGCTTCCCTGGTGGCTCAGACAGTAAAGAATCCACCTGCAATGCGGGAGACCTGGGTTCAATCCCTGGGTTGGGAAGATCCCCTGGAGGAGGGCATGGCAACCCACTCCAGTATTCTTGCCTGGAAAATCCCATGGACAGAGGAGCCTGGCAGGCTGCAGTCCATGGGGTCACAAAGAGTCAGACACGACTGAACGACACAGCACAGCACACATAGCTTTTGCATTAACGCTGGCCTAATTCGTTGCTATGTGTGTTTAAGCAGTAGAAAAGCTCAGCTCCCTTTCGCAGGAAATGTGACATTACCCCTGTAGTGTGCATGCTAAGTGCCACAGGTGTCATGAACTCAAGCCACACCATTACAGATTTCATTCTATGAGTGATGTTTTGTAATCCCTCCATTAAATCCTGCATGTGATCTTATGAACCTTCAGGATAGTGGAAGAAATAGTCTCGGTATATCACTTTGTGATAATGACAGTTGATATTTTGGGCCATGAAATAGAGCCTAGTGCCACTACAAATTCTGTTCAACTCAATTCAAGAAATGTTTATTGAATTCCTACTATGTTAGAGGTTACAGCAGAAATGGGAATAAGACATAAGTTCACATTATTGAAGATAGAAACATATTCTAATGAAGTACAATTGACTTTGTTGTTGTTCAGTTGCTAAGTTATGTCTGACATTTTTTGACTCCATGGACTGTAGCCCTCCAGGCTCCTCTGTCCATGGAGTTCTCCAGGCAAGAATACTAGACTGGGTTGCCATCTTCTCCTCCAGGGGATTTTCCTGGACCAGGGATTGAACCGACTTGTCTTACGTCTAACCTGCATTGGCAGGCAGGTTCTTTACCATCGAGCCACCAGGGAAGCCCCATAATTGGCCTTAGTTTATCTTTAAAATGAATCATCTAGATGTGTGGGGTTTGGAAGCAAAGATGATTACTTTCTCTCTTCCCTCAACCCATCAGCGACTCACAAGTGTCTTACGATGGTAACTCCATTGTCCTTAAGGTGTGAGGAAACGTCCATACTCTGTGAGTAACTGACAGAGACTCAGCAGATGTGAATGGTGATTAGTATTGGAATTGAATAAATCTTACAACCAAGTTGATCTGGCACATGTTTGATAATATGCATAATCATTATCATGCAGGCTGGTAATTAAGAATAATTGGTAAATAATTCATGTAAATTATTGTAATTGATATAGCTCTGCAGTTAAGCCAAGATTTTTAGGGTCAGCTAAGTGGAGAAAGAAGAATTAAGTTGGCCCAACTGAAAGCCCCCTAATCAGCTAGCACAGAGGAACCCCAGCCTTTTCTTGCCCTCTTGGAGTTATCCACTCTCTTTTGTTTCCCAGGATCCCCAAGCAGACAGCCAAACTCACCCCAACCCCTGCAATGATTCCAGTTCTGACACTGCTGAGGTTTACCATTGTACTTGGTTTCCTTCAGGGATTGGGGTTTTCTTCCATTTACAGAGGAAAATAACAAAAGTCAACAAAATTAGCTCAGGCCTCAGGCTTTGGACCAGAAGCTTGTGAAAGCGGAAGGAAGCAGGACTAACCCCTTGCTTCACCACTGAAGGGACCAGAAGTGGGTGTGTGAAGCACTGTGGCCTTAGCTGTCCTTTACCACTCCCTTCTTAAGGCCAGACCCGATTGAGGGAAAACATCAAGAGATGTGATTCCAGAAAAAGCCTCCTGCCTAAAGTTTCTTCTCTGAAATTTTCCTAATTAGAGGGGCATGCAGACTGGTGCCATGAGAGTGCAGCGCAGGCTCTGAACCCTTGGCATCTCCCATCTCTGCACGGTTTTGTTTACTCAGCTTGGTTTCCCTTACCTGGCTGAGGATACAGCAGTAGTGGGAACTCTGATGGGGTAGGGATCATAAGTGAGAAATCATAAGTGGAACAAAGGAATATGCAGGAAAACAGGACCCAGGACTGGGCAGTTGGTCACTGGGCACCTTAGCAGCAGAGAATCCAAAAGACAGAAGAGGAACTAAAACTTCACACAAGCTTCATTAAAAGAAGAGACTGATACACACAGGCAGTGATAGAGCATGACTCCTGTCTTACTCTTGCGGCCCAAGCTCATTTCGCTTCTCAGTTCATTATGTAATAAAAAGTCCTATGAGTATCCTGTTTGCTGAACTTAGAGCCTGAGTCCTTGATTTCTAGCAGTGATGAGGCTACTGTAGGTCTCTCGGGCCTATACTAGTGCTCAGCTCTAATCTTGGTTACTATCCCAGACTTGGTCAGTCTCTCTGTATGGATGTAACAGTCATATGCGCATTCAAGGAGTGCACTCTAGGAATAGACCTCACGTGCCTTTTGCCTCGGGGCTCCTTGCACTGATAATTCCAAGTGATTTGCCTATGTTCTTGATGCCTAATGGAGGTATCAAAGTCACCCAGAAGTCCGTGGGAAGCACTAAGGAAAGGATACCCATTTCAGGAACATTGGAGAGCACAGCTCTGTAACATTAGAAAGGTTGTGGGGAATGGAGACATGGAAGAGTTAAGATCTATAGGACAGAAATCAGAACTGTCCCTCTGTGAGAAGTCACCAGAACCTGCTCTTATGATCTCCTAGACATGGACAATAATGGGTCCTCACGGAGCTACTGAAGATTTCCTCAAACGCATCACCAGAACACGAGTTCTGTGGACTCTTTGTAGAGTCAATGATCAAATAAATTTTGGACTCTTTGGTTTAAATAAATGCAAACATATTCTCCTATTATAGGATTCCTCAGAGCCTTTGATATGTTACTATATACTGCAGAAATCCAAGAAGTAACAGGATATTCAAAGTTTCCCAAACTTACAAGATGACTCTATAGAATGCAAGTTCATATTTTCTCCCTATCTTTTCTCTTTTCCCTTCTGCATCAGAGGGAAAAACAGGTTCCACTCTTTCCTGCCTCAGGAAAGAGCCGTGGCAGTGTTTCTTGATTCTATTTCCAAATCCAACAGGATTAGAGGAAAGAGAGGTTTAGGGATCCCAAGAGCTAGAACACATGATCATTATTCCCTCCCAGCCCCCAGTGTCAGATACTTGAGTTTCCCACCTCACCGTGCCCCAAGCACAGTACATCAGCAGCCCGGACCCCACCTGAAGGGATGGTGGAAGGTTGAGGTAGCGGGCACCACTATCCCAGACATCACCCCAGTGCCAGACATCTGTAAGACCACAGAATCCTGACACAACTCCTGGAAAGGAGAAAAGGAAAGAACTCCTTTATTAATTAGTAAAGAACTCTTTTATTAACTCCAAATATTAATATGTCCAAGTTACAATTTCCTATCGATCTGGAGGGATGGCAGATAAGAGTTAAAATCAAATTGATTCACAGCAAATAAGGAATTGCAATTTATTTCCCCATACAACTAAGTATACACATTAAGATTCCTATCTACAATACATGCTTGCCCCTGGAGCCCCTTTTTTTGTTGAGTATCTCACAAGGCTAGTTTTTGCAGAATATACATAAGAAGATACTGCTGCTGCTGCTGCTAAGTCGCTTCAGTCATGTCTGACTCTGTGCGACCCCATTGACGGCAGCCCACCAGGCTCCACCGTCCCTGGGATTCTCCAGGCAAGAACACTGGAGTGGGTTGCCATTCCCTTCTCCAATGCATGAAAGTGAAAAGTGAAAGTGAAGTCGCTCAGTTGTGTCCGACTCTTTGCGACTCCATGGACTGCAGCCTACCAGGCTCCTCCGTCCATGGGATTTTCCAGGCAAGAGTACAAGAATGGGTTGCCATTGCCTTCTCCGTAAGAAGATACTAGGGTAGGTTATCCCATTTTATAAGAGGGAGTGAAAGTGTTAGTTGCTCAGTTGTGTCTGACTCTTTGTGATCTCATGGACTGTAGCCCGCCAGGCTCCTCTGTCCATGGGATTCTTCAGGCAAGAATACTGGAACGGGTTGCCATTTCCCCGAACAGCTTTGGGACCCAGCTCCCCTCCAGGCAATGAGCCACAACACAGGGAACAGAACCCGCCCCCTACATGCACTGGGAAGCTTGCCTTTGGCTTCTCCCTCCCTCGGGAGTGTGGGAAGATCAAAGAGATGAACCTCAGAAGGCATTTAGCAGGGGACTTGGCCTTGGCAACCACATAGAGCCGTGGTGGCTGTGGTGGTGCTCGTGGAACCATGTATAACTGAAAGGATAAATTTCCTCTTGTAGCAAAGTTCCTAGGGGAACCCAGTTGTAATTTAGGTACATTGAACTTGGAGTGCTGTTAAAGTTATGGGAAGAGAAGCAAGGCATATCTGGGCTGGCAGCTCACCAGCCCAATTCAGTCCCCTAACCACAGAAGGGAGTGCATCTAATTAGATTTCTATCTTCCAAGATGTGTTTCAGAGTGTTAGACTATCACTGCTAATGACGTTAGATACTATCACTCATTTGTCAGAAATAAATCTTCTTTGAGCACCTGGAAACTGCATATGGAGAAGAGATTCTAATGAGATGAATTCCTATGTTTTTGGATGACTTCTCAAGCCTGCATGAGATATGACAGCATAAACATCTCTGACCCAGTGGCTATAGAGCTGATACTATTTTTAAATTAATTTCTTGATCTTTAGCATCTCTCAAAAGTATGGCAATATCTTTCTCTTTTCCATGTTCAAATCACTTCTGCAAAATAACCCTTTTATGACTATCAAACTACTTAGTATTAATATTTTTAATAGGCATAATCCCCAATTTTCCACCACCTACTCCCCACAATGGGTTTGTTCTTTCTTTCTTTCTTTTCTTGCCATAATGAACCACCATTACTTACTCAGCCACCTGGAGTGAAGTAGTGAAGAAAGATATTGCTCTTTCAGAAATCTCCATCTCGCACAAGGTAAGTGAATGCAAAACTGGTATTTTTTAGCTTTTAAGTCTTTTTATCAGAAATCTCTCATTATCTAACTCATCTGTTCTAAGAGACATGCAGCCACATCAGTAATTTTATGGCTTTTCCTTTGGAATTCAAAATAAATTTAAAACCCATTAATTTTCTTCTATGACCACCTGTCCTCAAAGTTGACAGCCTGAGTCCCATACAAATTGTCTACAAAGCAGTTCAACTAGCAACTCTTTGTACAGTATCTCAGCTACAGTGTTGGCTTTAATATCATCCAGTATTTGTCCCCTTGAATGATGGTTACTTGGTTGAAAATCAAACACATAAGTAGGTACTAGATGATCCTTTACCAAAAGGATACAAAGCGCTGTGGTCAAGAAATCAGACCAAGTCTGGTCATATCCAAGCTCTACCAACTGGAAGATCTGACCAAGTTACCTTATTTCTTTATCTATTAAAAAGCAATATCAAAGAACTCACTTCAAAGAGGACTTCCCAGGTGGTGCTAGTGGTAAAGAACTCATCTACAGAGCAAGAGACATAAGAGACATAGCTTCAATCCCTAGGTAGGGAAGATCCCCTGGAGGAGGGCATGGCAACCCACTCTAGTATTTCTTCCTGGAGAATCCCATGTGCAGAGAAGCCTGGTATGGGGTCGCAAAGAGTCTGATATGACTGAAGCGAGTTAGCACGCACCTCAAAGAATTGCTATGTAGATTTTAAATGTGATAAATAAAACACTTAAATCAATTCCTGACACACAGCACTCACTCACATTTTAACTCAAGTGTGGATTTAGAAAAGGCAGAGGAACTAGATATCAAATTGCTAACATCCGTTCAGTTCAGTTCAGTTCAGTTCAGTCCAGTTCAGTCGCTCAGTCATGTCTGACTCTTTGCAACCCCATGAATCGCAGCACGCCAGGCCTCCCTGTCCATCACCAACTCCCAGAGTTCACCCAGATTCACGTCCATCGAGTCAGTGATGTTATCGAGCCATCTCATCCTCTGACGTCCGCTTCTCCTCCTGCTCCCAATCCCTCCCAGCATCAGAGTCTTTTCCAATGAGTCAACTCTTTGCATGAGGTGGCCAAAGTACTGGAGTTTCAGCTTTAGCATCATTCCTTCCAAAGAAATCCCAGGGCTGATCTCCTTCAGAATGGACTGGTTGGATCTCCTTGCAGTCCAAGGGATTTTCAAGAGTTTTCTCCAACACCACAGTTCAAAAGCATCAATTCTTTGGCGCTCAGCCTTCTTCACAGTCCAACTCTCACATCCATACATGACCACTGGAAAAACCATAGCCTTGACTAGACGTTAAGTCATAGAAAAAGCAAAGGAATTTCCCAAAATCCTCTACTTTTGCTTCATTGACTACGGTAAAGCCTTTAACTGTGTGGATCACAACAAACTGTGGAGAATTCTTAAAGAGATGGGATACCGGATCACTTTACCTGCCTCTTGTGAAACCCGTATGCAGGACAAGAAGCAACAAAAACCAGACATGGAAAAACAGACTAGTTCCAAATTGGGAAAGGGGTATGCCAAGGCTATATATTGTCACCCTGCTTATTTAACTTACACGCAGAATACATCATGCAGAATTCCAGGCTGGATAAAGCACAAGGTGGAATCAATATTGCCGGGAGAAATATCAATAACCATAGATATGCAGATGACACCACCCTTATGGCAGGAGGCAAAGAGGAACTAAAGAACCTCTTGATGAAAGTGAAAGAGGAGAATGAAAAAGCTGGCTTAAAACTCAACATTCAGAAGACTAAGATCATCACATCTGGTCCCATCACTTCACAGCAAATAGAAGGGAAAATAGGGGAAACAGTGGCAGACTTTATTTTCTTGGTCTCCAAACTCACTGCAGATAGTGACTGTAGCCGTGAAATTAAAAGACACTTGCTCCTTGGAAGAAAACCAATGACAAACCTAGACAGAGTATTAAAAAGCAGAGACATCACTTTACTAACAAATGTCCATACGCTTTTTGCTATGGTTTTTTCAGTAGTCATGTACAGATGGGAGAGTTAGACCATAAAGAAGGCTGAGCACCGAAGAATTGGTGCTTTCAAACTGTGGTGCTGGAGAAGACTCTTGAGAGTCCCTTGGACAGCAAGGACATCAAGCCAGTCAATCCTACAGGAAATCAACCCTGAATATTCATTCGAAGGACTGATGCTAAAGCTGAAGCACCTATACTTTGGCCTGTAGCCTGCCAGGCCAGGCTCCTCTCTCTATGGGATTCTTGAGGCAAGAATACTGGGGTGGGTTGCCATTTCCTTCTCCAAATAGGTTGGCTACCTGATGCAAAGAGCATCAGGTAAAGACTCATTGGAAAAGACTCTGATGCTACAAAAGATTGAGGGCAGGAGCAGAAGGGGTGACAGAGGATGTGATGGTTGGACGGCATCATCGACTCAATGGACATGAGTTTGAGCAAATTCCAGGAAACAGTGAAGAACAGGGAAGCCTGGTGTGCTGCAGTCCTTTGGGTCACAAAGAGTCAGACGTGACTGAGTGACTGAACACAGCAACATTAATATTAATAATATTGATTGTAGCTATAATAATATTGATTTCAATATTATTATCCCCCCAGAATGCATATAGCCGAAGCTACTCTATGGATGACTATGAATCACTGTTCTTTATACATACAGTTGCTAATTTTCATTATGTGTGTTGTTGCCGCACCACACATTGATTCTGCTTGAGAAATTCAAGAATACTGGAGTGGGTTGCCATTTCCTTCTCCAGGGAATCTTCCCAACCTAGGGATCGAGCTCATGTCTCCTGCATTGGCAGGCAGGTTCTTTGCCAGTGAGCCACCAGGGAAGTCCAGAGAAATGCCAGCACTTCAGATCTCTCCACCTTTACTTATTTGCTTCTTAGTTTCCATCCACACAAACATGCATGTGTGAACAGCAAATGCCAATGCAGCTTTACGGTCATTCAGCACAGGTTTTGTCACTGGCTTTAGGACCCATTTCCTGAGGATGCATTGTCTCTCATAGCAGAGTTACTGTGTTTACTATTAATACAATATAACAATCAACACAATGGATGCACCTCTACGACATTCACGCTGAGGCTGTCTAGTAGATTGCTTAGCATAATACAAAGGAAATCAATCTCAGTGGAGTTGACCTACTAGTCCTACTTCTGAGAATAAGAAAATAATTCAAGGGTTTTCCTAGGGGCTCAGTGGTAAAGACTCTGCCTGCCAATGCAGGGGACACAGGTTTCATCCCTGGTCCGGGAAGATCCCACATGCTGGGGATCAACTAACCTGAGCACCACAGCCTCTGAACCTGCACTCTAGGGCCCATGAGGCACAACTACTGAGTCCACCCGCCACCGCTGCTGAAGCCCACGTGCCTAGAGCCCATGCTCCAAAGAATAGCCCCCACTTACTACAGCTGGCACCCCACTCCAGTGTTCTTGCCTTGAGAATCCCAGGGACAGGGGAGCATGGTGGGCTGCCGTCTATGGGGTCGCACAGAGTCAGACATGACTGAAGCGACTTAGCAGCAGCAGCAGCACTACAACTAGAGAAAGCCTGACAACAGCAACAAAGACCCAGAGCAGCCATAAATAAGAACATATTTTTAAAAAGGAGACAGGGCAAACACACACACACACACATATATATATATATGTTTATATATATATAAACATATGTTGCCTATGCAACCAGCAATAGGGAGATAATTAGATAAATGATGATATATCAACTTAATAGAACAGTATGGTGTAATTTAAAAATAATTATGACTGTATAACAACATTGTTGCTGTGATTAGTCACTCAGTCATGTCCGACTCTTTGCAACCCCATGGACTGCAGCCCGCCAGGCTCCTCTGTCCATGGGGATTCTCCAGGCAAGAATACTGGAGTCAGTTGCCATGCCCTCCTCCAGGGGATCTTCCCAACCCAGGGACAGACCCCAGGTCTCCCACATTGCAGGCAGATTCTTTATCATCTGAGCCACCAGGGAACCCCAACAATACTGGGTAGTCTATCCCTTCTTCAGGGAATCTTCCTGACCCAGGAATCCAATGGCGTCTCCTGCATTGCAGGCAGATTCTTTACCAGCTGAGCTACCAGGGAAAGAAAAAACAGAACACAAAATGTTATCCAGTTCTTTACTACCTGGTTTGTAAAAGAAACAATGGGAAATCTAAATGCTACCAGTAGTTAAATACATGATGATACATACATGCTAGCAAAATTATGCAGCCCCGTGAAAAAGAAAAAGGAAGACCTAAATGCACTGACATGAGAAGGTCTCCAAGATATTTGTTAGGTAGAAAGTACAAGCCATAGAACAACATATGAAATAATACCCCATTAGATCCAGCTGGAGTATGTGTGTATGTGTGCATACATGAGTCTATACAGAGTGTGTGCATGGAGTCAAAGGTCTGAAAGGTTACACACTTAATGTGGATAGGGGTTCAGTATAGGGAGGAGAAGAACATGAAGGTGAAGGAAAACTAAAGTCCATTCTATATCCTTCTATGCTGTTAGAACTTTTCAAAATTAGCATTATTACCTTTATATTTTCAATGACTTTAAGACTTTATACTATTATTATACCTAGGTTTAAAAAAAGATCACACATGAATTGGAGAAAAAGCAATTTATTAATTTTGGAGTATGAGACTGTCAACAATTTTTTCTATTTTGGCTTGTTTCCTTTATAGCTAATATATTATTGAGTGGGAAATAAATCAAAATTTGAGAATAGTAATGGCTGCTATTAATATTATTTGCATACTGCAGGGGATGCTCCCATTTCCCCATTTCTGTGACTGTCAGCAGAAATCTCACAGCTGTCTCCTTCTTCCAGGAGCTGCTTCAGTGTCTTCACACCACTCTAGGAGCAGAGCTCATGAACTGACTAATGGGAATATAAAGGCTAGCCCCTGACCTCAAGGTGGGGCCAACTCTGTGGTATAATTATGCTCCGGAGCTCCCCATGGGATCCTGCTGAGGCTGATGTCCACTGAGACTACATCTTTGCTTAACCTTCCCACAATGTATTAGTCAGGGTTCTCCAGGGAGCAGAGAGAAAGAAATTTTTTACTATAAGGACTTGGCTCACACAACTGTGGAGGCTGAGATGTCCCAAGCTCTGCATTTGCCAAGCTGGAAAGCCAGTAGATCCAATGGTTCACTCAATAGATCCAAGTGCTTCACTCAATATGCCAGTACATTTGGAAAACTCAGCAGTGGCCACAGGACTGGAAAAGGTCAGTTTTCATATCAATCTCAAAGAAGGGCAATGCCACAGAATGTTCAAACTACTGTATAATTGCACTCATTTCATATGCTAGCAAAGTAATGCTCAAAATTCTCTAAGCTAGGCTTCAATAGTACATGAACCGAGATCTTCTAGATGTTCAAGCTGGGTTTAGAAAAGGCAGAGGAACCAGAGATCAAATTGCCAACATCTGCTGGATCATAGAAAAAGCAAAAGAACTCCAGAAAAACATCTACCTTTGCTTCTTTGACTACGTCAAAGTCTTTGACTGTGTGGATCACAATAAACTGTGGAAAATTCTTAAAGAAATGGGAATACCAGACTACCTTAGTTGTCTCTTGTGAAACCTTTATGCAGGTCAAGAAGCAACAGTTAGAACCAGACATGGAATAACAGACTGTTTCCAGATTGGGAAAGTAGTACATCCTTTCTTATGTATATTGTCACCTGTTTATTTAACTTATATGCAGAGTACATCATGTGAAATGCCAGGCTGGATGAAGCACAGCTGGAATCAAGAATGCTGGGAGAAATATCAATAACCTCAAATATGCAGATGACACCACCCTTATGGCAGAAAGAGAAGAATTAAAGAACTTCTTGATGAAAGTGAAAGAGGAGAGTGAAAAAGCTGATTATAATTCAACATTCAGCAAACTAAGATCATGGCATCCAGTCCCATCACTTCATGACAAATAGATGGGGAAATAATGAATATAGAGACAGATTTTATTTTCTTGGGCTCCAAAATCACTTCAAATGGTGACTGAAGCCATGAAATTGAAAGACGTTTGCTCCTTGGAAGAAAAGCTATGACTAACCTAGACAGCATATTAAAAAGCAGAGACATTACTATGCTGACAAAAGTCCATCTAATCAAAGCTATAGTTTTCCAGTAGTCATGTATGGATGTGAGAGTTGGATCCTAGAGAAAGCTCAGCACCGAAGAACAGATGCTTTTGAACTGTGGTGTTGGAGAAGACTCTTGAGAGTCCCGTGGAAAGCAAGGAAATCCAACCAGTCAATCCTACAGGAAATCAGTCCTGAATGTTCATTGGAAGGACTGATGCTGAAGCTGAAGTTGCAATACTTTGGCCACCTAATGCTTAGAGCCACTTCATTAGAAAAGACCCTGATGCTGGGAAAGATCAAAGGCAGAATAAGAAGGGGAGGACAGAGGTTGGATGGCATCACCAACTCAAAGGACATGAGTTTAAACAAGCTGTGGGACAGGGAAGCCTGGCGTGCTGCAGTCCATGGGGTCACAAAGAGTCAGACACGACTGAGCAACTGAACAGCAAGAACTTACTTGATTTGTTGGGAAGACTCAACTAGCCCCTCAATAAATATTTGTTGAGTGAAAGGAAGGAGATAATGCATCACCATGTTCACATATCAGCCTTGGGTACAGAGTAAAAGTTTAATAAATATTGTCTACCAATAAGACCTATGACGATGGTGTGATCACTGAACTAGAGCTAGATATCCTGGAATGTGAAGTCAAGTGGGCCTTAGAAAGCATCACTACAAACAAAGCTAGTGGAGGTGATGGAATTCCAGTTGAGCTATTCCAAATCCTTAAAGATGATGCTGTGAAAGTGCTGCACTCAATATGCCAGCAAATTTGGAAAACTCAGCAGTGGCCACAGGACTGGAAAAGGTCAGTTTTCATTCCAATCCCAAAGAAAGGCAATGCCAAAGAATGCTCAAACTACCACACAATTGCACTCATCTCATATGCTAGGAAAGTAATGCTCAAAATTCTCCAAGCCAGGCTTCAGCAATATGTGAACCATGAACTTCCTGATGTTTAAGCTGGTTTTAGAAAAGGCAGAGGTACCAGAGATCAAATTGCCAACATCCGGTGGATCATGGAAAAAGCAAGAGAGTTCCAGAAAAACATCTATTTCTGCTTTATTGACTATGCCAAAGCCTTTGACTGTGTGGATCATAATAAACTGTGGAAAATTCTGAAAGAGATGGGAATACCAGACCACCTGATCTGCCTCTTGAGAAATTTGTATGCAGGTCAGGAAGCAACAGTTAGAACTGGACATGGAACAACAGACTGGTTCCAAATAGGAAAAGGAGTATGTCAAGGCTGTATATTGTCACCCTGCTTATTTAACTTATATGCAGAGTACATCATGAGAAACGCTGGACTGGAAGAAACACAAGCTGGAATCAAGATTGCCGGGAGAAATATCAATCACCTCAGATATGCAGATGACACCACCCTTATGGCAGAAAGTGAAGAGGAACTAAAAAGCCTCTTGATGAAAGTGAAAGTGGAGAGTGAAAAAGTTGGCTTAAAGCTCAACATTCAGAAAACGAAGATCATGGCATCCGGTCCCATCACTTCATGGGAAATAGATGGGGAAACAGTGGAAACAGTATCAGACTTTATTTTTCTGGGCTCCAAAATCACTACAGATGGTGACTGCAGCCATGAAATTAAAAGACACTTACTCCTTGGAAGGAAAGTTATGACCAACCTAGATAGCATATTCAAAAGCAGAGATATTACTTTGCCAACAAAGGTCCATCTAGTCAAGGCTATGGTTTTTCCTGTGGTCATGTATGGATGTGAGAGTTGGACTGTGAAGAAGGCTGAGTGCCGAAGAATTGATGCTTTTGATTTATGGTGTTGGAGAAGACTCTTGAGAGTCCCTTGGACTGCAAGGAGATCCAACCAGTCTGTTCTGAAGGAGATCAGCCCTGGGATTGCTTTGGAAGGAATGATGCTAAGGCTGAAACTCCAGTACTTTGGCCACCTCATGCGAAGAGTTGACTCATTGGAAAAGACTCTGATGCTGGGAGGGATTGGGGGCGAGAGGAAAAGGGGATGACAGAGGGTGAGATGGCTGGATGGCATCACTGACTCGATGGACATGAGTCTCAGTGAACTCTGGGAGTCGGTGATGGACAGGGAGGCCTGGCGTGCTGCGATTCATGGGGTCGCAAAGAGTCGGACACGACTGAGCGACTGATCTGATCTGATCTGATCTGAAGACCTATGAAAATCCAAAGTTCTCACCAGCTTTCTACAAGTTCCCAAGGGCTCCCGTTCTCATCTGTCTCCTGGACATCCATGTCATCTCATTGGTCCAGACCCCCTCCACTTGCACAATATACCCACATCCTAACTTCCATGAAACACTAGTGAATATAGCCAACGTTATCAAAAAGTGAGCCAGGAGCAGTGGAAGGCAAGTAGACCAGCTGAGGACATGGAAAATGGAGACTTTCACAGCTTCACACACACACCAGCTTAATAAATCAGGGAGCATCCTGGTTCTTAACACACCCTCTGGCCCTCCACCCTCTGTGCCAGCGCCCCCTTGCCACTTCACCAGCCTCATGGCCTTCCTGCCTCCCTCCTTCCTCTTGTCTCCTCTCACCTCTTGCCTTTCTTCTCTCCTCGCCCCATTCTTCCTCCTCTTTTGAAAACAAATCCTTCTTTCACCTCTCCCCCAATTCCAGTTCCTAGACTTTGACAACCCAAGGCACGAGCAAAACAAGGGGCTTCCCTTTAACCAGACTCACCCTCCTTGGAAAGGAGCTTTCATTTAAAAAATGAAATTTTGGTTCCTATAACACTACATGTATGAATCCCAATGACAATGAATTTTTAGCTTCATTTTATATATGAGGAATTGAGACTGAAAAAGACTAGATTCCTTGCCCAAGTCCAAGGGTAAAGCCAGGATTTGAACTCAGGTCTGCTTAATTTCACGGCCAGCCCTCTCAAATGCAACTACAAAAAAAATACCAGGAGGCTACCTGGCAATATTCAAGTCTAAGACAAGAGTCTATGCTTTAATTTTAGCCAGCTGTCCCTCGGAGATATGCCAGTGCTTTCAAGGGGCTTGGGCAAAATAGCATGAATTATTCAGCACAAACTATCAGTCCCATTATAGAAATGATGCAATAAACATAAATCCGACATCTTCTATGAAGAGTTATTTTCATATTCAATTGAGATGTGTTATTCTTTTTATTTTATTTCTATAGGCAAGTGGTTTGTGCATATAAGCTCTTAAAGTCTCTTTTCCTTGGAATGATAGAACATAATCACCCAGTGAATAACAAAATATGTGTTTGATGCATATTTGACGATTAACTAAATGAATAGCAGTGACCATGTTTTGGGAGTGTCCAGTACAGGCTGGGTGGAAGGAGGTGCTGATGTTGAAGGGATTTTATTCCCAATTTCACACAAGCCTGAAAGAAGTGAATTCATTCTTCATTACTTAATAATAATCCTATAGACCCAAACAGAAGCTCATTTCACCATAACTCTGTGAGGATTAATTTATTCCAACAGACAAAACATTTTTCTTTCCTATTTTGTTAGTGAAAATTTTTAGTTACTGAGTTATTTCAGGCCCTAACAAAAAAAAAAAAGACTGCTCAAATGACAGTGAGCTAAAGGCTTCAACAGTGTTAACCTAAAATAAGAGTTGAAAAAATAAAATAAGATCTGAGGGTCGACATCAATTTTGTACTTCACATCTGCATTCTGTTTCAAAGCAAACACCACAATCCTGCAAACATTTGCAAGGAGAGAACTACTCAGTGGCCAAATTTTTCATTTTGAGACTCCAGAGTACAAAGGGACCTTCCTACAAGGCCAGTGGTCACTATATATCTTCACTGCTCATAGACCCTTTGGTGAATTTCCCGAGAAGTACAAGAACCTTTTAGATAGCTACTGGCTTTAAAGAATTTTCCCATGACGTTCAGGCCATTTTCATCTCAAATGTGCCACAGATCAGCAGTGCAGCTTTGACTCAGTCTTTAAATGGCCGTAAGCCTTAGTCTCCTCCTGGGTGAAAGGAGAGACTGGCACTCCTGCTCTCTAGAGCTCCTAGCGCTGATATGTCATGATCCAATCAAACTCAAGAGAAGGAGATGGCAAACTGCGATCACCCAGGAATGGCATTAGGTGTAAAGGCACATTTCTGGAAGCTAGAGCTGTTGGTTGTGGGGCCCCCAGACCCCCATCTCTGGACTCAGGTTTCCCCCTGCGCTGTACAACGTAGGTCCCAGACGTGAAGAGCAGAGGCTGCCATCCCTGCCTTGTGTGTGCACAGAGGGTGCAGTCTCCCCCTCCCCCTATGCCCAGAGTGGCCTCTTCTTAATGCACTCAAAGGAATGTTCTGGGCTCCTTTGAAAGGAAAAGCAAAATTTAATAAAAATGTACCTTTGGGTACCAGCCTATCTGCTAAGCGAATGTCAAGCCCAGATATAAGAGGGTCTATAATTTCCTATTCGTCTCTCTCATCTGAATGATAGGAGCAAAGTCAACTTCAACAAAAAAGGAAAGAATTGCCCCCTTAGAAAGATTTTGTGAGAGAAATCAATGTAGGATGTAAAGGACAGTTATTGATGAACAGGAATCAGGAGATACTGAAAACATTTCAGATATATATCCATCATTTCAAGTTTTTCTGAAGCCTGTCAGGTCTTCTGAATATCCAGCCCCCACAGTCTCTCCCACCAGCCAGGGAGTCACCCTTTCCTCCTCCTGTTTCAAGCCTCTTAACCCGGTGCCTCAGATAAGCCTGGGCACACTAAGAAGTCCACACCACACAGTGAGTGAGCCAAGCCTAACACACCTTAGGCTAGGGGTTTGGAGAAGCCAGGAAACCAAGGACAGGCAATGACTTGGGGTGGGCACAGCCATCACCTCCATCACTGCACTGTGCAGCATCTCACAGCGTTTGGGGCCACATCCGGGAGAACCAGGACGCCCAGCTCTTTTCTAGGATGTGAGGGAAGGTCTCTTGAGGAGGTGATATCGAAGCTGAAGCCTAAGCAATGAGGAATCAGGCCTGGGACCTATAGGACAGCACATGCGAAGAAGCCCAGAATGTTTAGGAAACGTAAAGAAGAGCCATGGGGTCTGAGAACAGCTTGTAAGTTCCAGTGGCTCCAGAGGGAGAGGTGGGCAGAGACCAGAGCAAACAAGATCTTTGGCTCATGCTGGGTCCTCCTGAATCAGGCCATAGCAAGGATCTGAATGCAAGTTGTTTAGTGTAGGAATCACGCTCAGGGAGCAGGAAAGGGAGACAGAAAGGGAAGAGAGGAAGAATAGGGTGTCTGAGGGAGCAGTTTACTGCTGTGGGCAACCAGGCTCGGTCCTGGGGCTTGAGGGTGGGGGTAGTAAGGAATCGGGGCAGAGATCCTCCAAAGCCTGCAGAGCACACCTCAGGGTTCCACCAGCTGAGGACCAGGAGAGTCGGGGTATTTATGCACCAACTCTTGTCCATCACCGGTTGAGACCTAGGGCATTAACTCCCAGGAGCATTCTGCCCAGCCAACTGCAGTCCAAAACAAAACCTCAAACAGAGTTGCAAGTGATTGCAGAAGAAAACTGCCCCAGTTCAAAGATACAATGAGTCCCAAGGAGGTAAGGGCAGGGCAGCAACAGTAACTGCTACAGCCTTGCAGACAAAGGGGAAGACTTCAGATTATATTTAGGTGTAATAAGAAACCCCTGAAAGGGGTTAAAAGCCAGGCATTACCACTTTCCAGGTACACTGAAGATGGCTGTTCTTGCTGCAGGAGAACGGGTGAAGCGGAGTACAGCACAGAGGGGAGGGGTCATTCATTCTAAAGCCCAACGTAGCTCAAGATTAAATAATTCTCCCACAGCCTGTTCATAGAGACCGACCCCAAGCACCTCCTGACCTTATCCACCCTTTCAACAGTCCCTTCCTAAGTCTCCCTTCCATTTTCTTTCCCACAGATGCTTAATCCCCTCAGCTCTGATCGTTCAGATTTAGGTTCTTCCAGAAAGACATTTGACCCAAGCTTTTTCCTCACCTAACTGACCCACACTTTGTCATTTACACAAGGATTAGGTCCTACCTTGCCTTGTGGAGAAGGCGATGGCACCCCACTCCAGTACTCTTGCCTGGAAAATCCCATGGACGGAGGAGCCTGGTGGGCTGCAGTTCATGGGGTCGCTAAGAGTCGGACATGACTGAGTGACTTCACTTCACTGCCTTGTGGCAGCACTCTACACCCACCAGCAAGCGAGAACAAAAAGCAAAGATTAGACTTTCTAAAAGCAAGTGAATCAGTATTAAGCCAGGTATCCTGGGTTTGGAGAAGGCAATGGCAACCCACTCCAGTACTCTTGTCTGGAAAATCTCATGGACGGAGGAGCCTGGTAGGCTGCAGCCCATGGGGTCGCTGGGAGTCAGACACGACTGAGCAACTTCACTTTCACTTTTCACTTTCATGCATTGGAGAAGGAAATGGCAACCCACTCCAGTGTTCTTGCCTGGAGAATCCCAGGGACGGGGGAGCCTGGTGGGCTGCCATCTATGGGGTTGCACAGAGTCAGACACGACTGAAGTGACTTAGCAGCAGCAGCAGCAGCAGCCTGGGTTTGAAGCCTGGCTCTCCTACGTACTCCCCACAGAAACTGTGACAAACTACTTCACTGAGTCTGCAAAGTATGGATAAAATTTCTTCTACCAAGAGTGGTGAGAAATACATGAGATCTATAGACACAAGTGCATGCAAATCCTGGTACCTAGTAAGTGATCAGTAAGTAAGTGTCCATACTATCATTATGTTAGCGTATAGTGAACATTCAATTGTATCCTCACCACAGTGTCAGAAAGACAATAAAAGTGAAACACACACACACACACACACACTCCTTTTTTATTTTGATGATCTGTCTGGTTAGGAGGAACCCAGGCCAAGGTTTTCATCCATTATCCTGAAAAATTATGCATTTGGCTGTATGCACTGTTCCCTCAACATCTAAGAAATCACCTGACTTATTATTGCCTGGGCACTTCAGAATGTCAGCATGAAGCACGCCAAGCAAAATTTAAGGGATATTAAGTAAACACCTGATATTCCTAGTGCTGAAGGGGAAGAGAAGTACTTTGTTCCTATTTTAAAGCTACTTCAGAGGGAGAAAATAGTGATAGGGCCTGGAAACTCAAGTGTTATGAGCAAAACCTATAAATATGATGTGAAGGACGGGGTCCCACCCACTCTTCCCCCATGGAAGTGAAGAGCGTGACTTCGGCAGCAATTAAAAGCTAAGGGCTTGCCAATGATGAGTTCTTCCACCAAAAAGATAAATTAGAGATTTTGTGGGGTTTGTTTGGTTTTGACTTCACCCATTCCCCAGTGACCACAATTAAAAGTGGGCCAAACATCATGTTCCTCATTTATACAAACGAAGGTGGAAAATTATGGTATGACCCGTGTATAGATTGACCTTTTTAACAGGTATGATATTTGAAAAACTAGGGGTGGAGACAGAGCTTCCTATTTGATGACTCCCCTTCTCCCTGCCACGCCCCATGATTACTAAACTCTCAGACTGTGTGGAGACACTTCCATTAGGGAGTAGTTTAAAGAATCTTGAAGTTGGAGCCAGGCATTTCCATCTTTGGACTTCAATTTTGTCATCTGTAAAATGAAAATGTTGCACTGCAGTATGCCAAGAGGTCTTAGGATTTAGATATTTTATGCTTTCAGGTGCTGCTAAGGGAACTCAACCAAGGCCATCCCCCTAAAAGGTAAGGGGGGTTTCTAACCTTTTCTAGAAAGGAGTAAAAGTGATGGAGAAGGAGTAGGAGCGGGGCATGGAGGGAGAAGGCCACAGCAGCCATTCTCGGTATGAAGCTCTTGGGAAGTCACTATGAAGGAACTAGGCTTGATATTTCGCAATAACCTATTAGGAAAAAGAAGAATCTGGTAAGTCAACTATACTTCAACCGGAAAAAAAGTCCAGAAAATTTTAATAAATACATAAAAGAAGTTACACAGAATAAATGAGGAGTCACTCAAGTGACAGAGCCTCCTACCCTCTATGGGAGAGATGAAGAGAAAGGTTCATCTTCTCCACAACTCTAAAATATCCAAGCTTTACTTCACAGATTCAAGTTTCAAAGTACTTTCAAAGTCATTCCAAAACTTGTCAACACTCTCAGATTCCTTCTGAATATCTAATAAATTTGAGCATCTTCCTGCAGAGTTTATATGTTGGAGCACAACACTTCCCTGAGTGTTTTATTTCAGAGTGTTCTGTGTCTGCACACTCCAACAATACAAGGACTGTGGAGATTTGGGATTGTCCTTGACAATTTCTTCTTCTAGGTCCATGTTCATGCAGACCCATCACCAAACTGTCAATTCTATCCCCTGTACCAAAAAACAAAAACAAAAAGCAGAATGTTGTAAAAGTCCAGAAGGACGATCACCATTAGCAAATTCCTTTTGCTATTCTCATCTCAACAAACGGCCAAGGACAGAAGAGATATAGAGGCATAACCAGTAAATGCCTGAGCTCAAGCTGTCAGGCACACTGCAAAAACGATTGCGCCTGTTGCCCCACAAGTGTTTTATTCCTGGCACTGTGAAGTTAATACAGGGCAGTGGTTCTGAAACTTGAGTATGCATCCGAATCACCTGAAGACTTCTTAAAATATAGACTGCTGCCCTCCACTCACCCCCCAAGGTTTCTGATTTAGGATGGGGCCTGAGAATGTGCACTTCTCACAGGTCTGTCTGCACCTCTGAGGCTCATGGTCCAGAAGGCACACTTTGAGAGTCACAGGCATGGGGAAACCTATGAGCATCGGTGAAGCCGGAGCCTGCTCATCCGTGAGATCGAAAGAAGTCAGAGAAGGAAATCTGGGCTTGTTTTACTTCTTTAAATTCAGATCCACTTAGCATTTGCTGAGTTGTATGAGACAGGGGCGTTAAGTGCGTTCAAGCACTTTTAATTCTCCCAATGCCCTGTGTTGTTGTCATCCTCATTTTAAAGAGAAGCAAACTGAGAGATTTGCTGCAGAGGGATTGAGAAACCTGCCTGACCTCAGAGCTAGTAAGTAGAAGAGCCAGAATTCAAGCTCAGGTCTTCTGCCTCCAAGTCTGTGGGGTGACCTCAGTGATGCTGTGCATTCTCTGTCTCTAGGAGGCTGCCAGAGGACTCAGGGCAGAGGTTGGGAACGACACTGATGGAGGATTTTATAGGGACTCTTGGCATGCACATCTGGCTCAGTGGGCAGACAGACCAACTCTCTTCCCCGTATCTCAGCTCTGCCAACTGTGAAACTGAAGACCAAAATAGTTGCCACCTACCCCCAGCTTGTTCCCAAGAATGAGATAAGAGCTCTCAGCTCTTATATAAGAAGCATTTTTTTTCTTTCCAATCCCTCTGCTTGTTGAGTAGCCTGAAAGACTCCAGATCTTATAAATTATGGAATTCACCTTTACTCTCTTGAACCCTTTGCAATGGTCACCCTGTTCTCCCATCCTGACTCCTACCTCCCCCGTGGCCTTAACATCCACAAGCCAGGAACTCCAAGTTCAAAACATGTGCCTAAAATGACGTGCATTTCAGATGCTCCATTTGTTCCTGCAGAGTGACTGATGGAGAATTGTTCTGACAGCTCCGCTGGACACATTTTTAGGTGTTCCTCAGAGCCGTCCTCACTCTGTAGCTCATGGGTCCCTAAGACATATGCTGTAGGCTCTGCCTGCTGAGAAGCTGGCAGGAGATACGCTGCACCTACTTTGTAAGCTTAGAAGCACTGTGTCAAGAGCCTTATCCTCTTAGAATGAAGACCCCTTGGTGGTGCTTTGCTGGTCTTGTCTATTGAACTGAAAGAAACATCCAAATTCCACATTGAGAGTCAAAGGCTGAAAGAATACATAAGTATTCTGGAGCCCAAGTGAGCAAATAAAAGATTGATTTCTTTTCATTTCATTTTCTTGGGTTTGTGTCTCAAAAGGATGGCCAGCCTCCCTCTTCCTCAACCTCTTCTTCTGGGTGTTTGTTTATTAGTGGAGCAGAGTGAGATCCTGAAAGCCTTCCCCTTGCTCTGATGTTCTGACTGTAATGGAAACAGTCTCCAGGGGGTGAAGTGTCACTGTGGTTATCTAATGATCAAGAACAGCATGCCTGAGAGAGAGAGAGCAGCCAGGGTCTCTGGCTGTCACCACATGGCTCATTCTCCCCCTCCTCTCTCTTGCCCCGCCAGTGACTAATTGATTTATGAAAGCCCTTGGAGGTACTCTGAGGGAGAAAGACACTTTATATCTGCTTACAACAAATCCTCAGAGGAACAAAAAAATCCATTTCATGCACAAATTTCCCTGCTTGACTCTTTCCTCCATTCAATTCCCAGTTAGCTAAATCTTCAGCACCTAAAGAATTCAGTAGACAAAAAAAAAAAAAATCTTCTGATGGCTGGTTCCTGCCAAACAAAGAGATTCACACATGAAGGAGAGAAACCAGAATCAATAATAAAAATGAGGGACAAAAAAGTAGGCAGTAAAGAAGGAAAGTAGTCTGTGTCCTTGAGGCACTAATTTAAAACAATTACTAGATCCCAAAGTCAACAAGTTCTGTTTCTAACACTGGCCACTAGTGAGTAGGACTCATGAAAAGCCAGAATCTTACAGTGCAGCCTCTTGGAAACTCCATTTATCATAAGTAAATTCTAATAGACTGATTCTTTTTTTAACCTCTGGCTCCATAGATAGACTCAAAAGTGCTGTCAACCTTTTGTATATCCATCCCACCAAAATGTACCAAAGGGTTGATTTGGGATGTCTTGCTGCCCAACTGGGACTGAAACTTGCATCCTGACTTTCTGATTCAGCTTCTGCCTATAGTGCATTTGCTTTTCAAAAGGAGATTGCCAGGGCTACAGAAAGAGTTGAAGGAATATTGATAAGAGAACTGAGCTTTTATCAAAAGCGGCTTCTTGTAAGTGAACTTGGCCCAAATTCAGAGTTCTTCCCCTGTTGCTGACTGATCCCAGGGACCCTTCGGTAAAAGCCAGAAAAGTCATTTGTGGGGCTTTTTTCCATGCAGATGTTAAGCTCTTTGGACAGCTGGAATAAGGTTAAATTTATTCATTTATTCACTGCGTATTTATTAAGTACCTGAAATGTGCCTGACTGGTAGGCACAAGTAAGTAATTCTACTGGTAAGTAGAATTTATTTTTTAATCATTAACTATAACGTTTGACCCAGAGAAGACAATGGCAACCCACTCCAGTACTCTTGCCTGGAAAATCCCATGGACGGAGGAGCCTGGTGGGCTGCAGTCCATGGGGTCGCAAAGAGTCAAACACAACTGAGCGACTTCACTTTCACTTTTCACTTTCATGCATTGGAGAAGGAAATGGCAACCCACTCCAGTGTTCTTGCCTGGAGAATCCCAGGGATGGGGGAGCCTGGTGGGCTGCCATCTACAGGGTCACACAGAGTCAGACACAACAGAAGCGACTTAGCAGCAGCAGCAGCATAACATTTGATCTGCAGAAATAATCGGTCCAGTGTTTTGAAGAAGTACACCACAAGACAGTGGGTGGGGAGAGAAAAAAGAGGAAACTACTTTGCTCCCTTCTTCACAGCCCCTCAGATAAGTTCCATGGGGAGAAGAGTTCTGAAGCACTGAGCCACTTTCAAATCACAAGCTACAATGAATTACTTTGGCAAGCTCTATTTCATTGGTTTAAATATGGTATAACATAGAATAACACATAGCTTCCCAGAACTGTCTATACCCAGAACCCATGTCAGTTGCTTAGAACATTTTCTAAAATCCATCTACATGGAAGAAAAGTTTTTAAATGAATTTTAAACACACCCCAAGGTTATCCTTCCTCCACTTCAGGGTTTGCTCGATGGCTGCAGGCGACCAAGCAAATGCCAAATCAGACATCGACCAGAATAACATGGCTCCTCTTTTAATCTTTTGCAAATTCAGTCAAACAGCAATCATTCTTATTCTATAAAATGGGTATTTTTTGTCCAGCTTCACAAGATTCAAACCTATCCTTCATTGTTGCATAGAAATATAATGTAATTATAAGTTTTTTTAAAGCTGCATTTGTACAGTCCTTACTAATTCATAAAACATTTTATGGTTTATAAAAGCATTTTCTCATTTAATCAGATGATTTTAATATTCAGTCAATGAACAATTATTGACCTAATAGATCTCCCTGGTGCCTAGCTTAGGGCTTAGTGGATGAAGAATAAAATGTGGTCTTTGCCCTTAAGAAATCTAGAGTCTAGTAGGTGAGAAAGAAAAGTTAGCAATAATCACAGTATGTACAATAGAGAAACATAATGTTTAGGGGTAGGTAAAAGAAAACAGACATAGTTAAGTATTCAAAATTAAAATTGGTACTTGGGGAAATTCTGTTTATTTATAAGCTCCTAGACACCAGGCACATCTAGGTGTATTGCATAGACAGAAACAAAATACTTTTGATGGAAGTGCAAGACTGAGGGTGGTAGCTATTGAAGTGGAAGATCTGGTGGTGGACGAAGCGTAATGATGGCAGGTTTGGAAGACTTGGGCATTTCTTGGTTGAAAGAATTGATGTCATATCCTGTTATAGTACCAACTCCCAACTATCCTGGAAACATCTCTCTTCCTAGCCAGACAGTCCATTGGTTCACCATAGAGCCAATATACACAGAACCACAGCAAACAACCACCACAAAATATTAGCAGTGACCAACTATGTGGTAACAAATCACGTGCTAAAGAACTGACAGCCAGTGGCCACTCAGAGGTGTACCCCAAGCCAAGAAAGCAAAAAGGAAACCCTTTGCCCACACCTGCCTTAGATTAGTTGAGCACCATCTGCATGAATAGAAGAGGCAACAATCATTTTGAGGAGGGTGAAAAAGCCAGGCAAGGAAGGAAGAAACCAAACACGGATTGAAAGCAGATGACAGAAGCCCCTGGCTCGTGGAGCCTCACAAGAAAAAGCATGAAGTAGGTGTCTTGCAGAAGGGCGACTATCAGAAAGACAAAATGGTTGTAACAGATCCTAACAAAAGCCAACAAAAGAAAATGTTGGACAGCTTGTTAGATAAATATTCAATAAGACTGATCCACCTCACTGCATTGTTGTGAAGACCAGCTAATAAAAAAAGATTGTCAAGGACACTGCAAACACAGAAGAACTAACCAATAATAAGAACATTAATAATAAGGGAGGACCTAGGAATAAAACCAGTTCCATCAAGACCAAAGATGTTGAGCAACCAGCACAGAAATAAAGAGAACAGATACAACTGCCTGGAGGTTGTCCAAACAAACAAAAACCAAATACTTTTTTTGCTCTTAATTTTGAAAAAGAAGACAAGTTTACAGGGTATAAGACTATAAATAAATATTGGCCAATGGGCTCTTGCTTTTCCCTGGAGGCAGCTCCCTTTGAAATGACTTCCTGGACAGAAGGGGTAAGGGAGTTGAAGGCTCCTACCCGCCTCCCTAGAACTTACGGTCCGCGACAGGAAGGCTTCCCTCCCTAGTCTTGATGATTTGGGGTTGGAAAAAAAACACTGGAAGGGATCCAAAGCTGTGGTTCATTTCATTCTTTCATTTCCTGCCTTTGCCAAATACTGACAATTACAAACAAATGTTGTCTTCACAACGACTTTCTTCTAGATGAACATTCTGCTGATTTCAGTTGCTTTTGTGTATGTGACTTGAGAAACACTTTCTAAATCCCCAAGGTGACAGGAGTTCCACCTAATGATAATGATTATTTAATGTCATCATCACGATGGGCTGCCTGGGCAAATGAAAAGCTGGCTGGGTCTAAAGCATTCACTCAAGTGAGGTAAATTAACACTTTCCAGGGTACCAGATTTCCCATCGGGACCCTAAAGAAAGCAATTCATTACCCAGGCATTCTTCACCTTCAACATTGCTATCCACCAGCAAGTTCTTCCACTGCTTAAACTATCAGACTTCTCAAACAGTGCGGGGAAGACCAGGAGAGATAAGAACATACTGAGAAGAGCCAGGCTGGGTGGATAATTTTAGTCATCTGAAGATAGTCCAGGGCTGATAATCATCACCATCATCACAGCCCACGTGAATGCAGTCCATATTACTTTTCAAAGCACTTTCATCACATAATCACCCCTTTGATCCTCACAATAATCCCTGAGGTATGCAAAGTAAGTATTATATTCTGCACCTGGCTATGGCAGCAAGATGCGCACAACTGGCATGGAGATAAGCCTAGAAGACACAGGGAAGAAAGAAAGGCTATAGCAGGAAGAGGGGCAAACTCCCAAATCAGTAGCATCAAAAGCACAGAGGGTCTGGGACCAGGGGCCATGCAGAGTGAGGACATAGCATGGCACACACAAGCAGAAACGTGAAGGAGAGTGGGTGTCTGATTGGATAGACGAGGTTTAAAAGACTCCTGGTAATCTGCTGAGTCAAAGATCGGTATTTCTAAAGCCAAAATCAAGAAATATGAAAACTAAAATGAACGAAGTGTCTACTCTAGTAATTCCCTTGCATTCAAGCCTTCAAGCTGTGAACTTTCAAGATGCAGAAGCTACAACAAGGAACCAGAAACTGTGCCATTAATGTCAAACATGAGTGAAATTACAGCTTGCCAAGCTGACAGTCCTTCAGCTCCACCATCTCCCACTTCCTCTCCCTCCTGCAGTCAGTAACTCTTCTTGCCTGTTCACTCAGTGCCAGCCCCTGTGTGCCAGCTGCTGTACTCTACTACTATACTTTCCAAGGTACTATAAGATTAAAAATGTATAGTTTTTGTGTTTGTTTTTTATGTATTATTTGTGTGAAAGTATTACAAACCTATTACAGGGAAAGTCACTCAGTCATATCCAACTCTTTGCAACCTTATGGACTATGCAGTCCATGGAATTCTCTAGGCCAGCATGCTGGAGTGGGTAGCCTTTCCCTTCTCCAGGGGATCTTCCCATCCCAGGGATCAAACCCAGGTCTCCTGAATTGCAGGCATTCTTTACCAGCTGAGCCACAAGGGAAGCCCAAGAATATTAGAGTGGGTAGCATATTCCTTCTCCAGGGGATCTTCCCAACCCAGGAATTGAATCAGGGTCACCTACATTGTAGGCAGATTCTTTACCAACTGAGCTATCAGGGAAGCCCATTACAGTACAGCCCTATATAGCCAATTGTGTTAGTTGGGTACCTAGGCTAAATTTGTTGGACTTAGAAATGAATTGGACTTATGAATGTGCTCTTGGAAGGAATCTCGTCCATATGTAGGGAACTTATTGTATTTGCCAATTGTGTTCCTGAAAGATATTAACAGATTTAACCTTCACAACCAATCTATGCAAGATAGACATCATCAACTCTTTATTTTTTTGACCATGCTGTGCACCTTTCAGGATCTCAGTTCCCCAACCAGAGATTGAACTGGGATTAGGTTCAGGCTGGGGGAAGGGCAGAGATGGTAGAAGCAAAATGGTCAGAGCCAATGGGACTTAAGAGGGGCCTGGGGAAGTGAAAAGGAACTCTATGACTTCTCTGCCATGGAACCTGGGATGAGACACTTTTCTGAACTTCATCAGTAAAAAAGAGTCAACAAAATCCACCTCACAGTAATTCTATGAGGATTGAATTTTATACACACACACATATACATATATACGTAGTTCTTAAGCATTTGCAAGATTTCATGTTGAGATAGATGGTCTCTGTGGAGGGTAACGTGACAAGTAAGAATAGCATTTGGAACGATCCGTTCTTTGCATGTAATAAA